>NW_007223198.1:0-803 GCF_000164805.1 Carlito syrichta | reverse complement strand
AAGAAATCAGGAGGGCAAGGCAGAGACAGGAAGCTCCATTCCATTGCCATAAAACTGGGTACCCTGGGATCTGTGACAATACTGGAAGAAGACAGGGGTGAGATCCTGAGAGATGCTGTGTCAAATTATTTTAGCCCCCTCTCCTCACACTAGTTTGCTACAGCTACCAATTGCAGGCAGCAGGGGGTGAAGATTCTAACATCTTAAGTTCCAACAATGAAGAGGGCATCTACAGTCACAGAACTCATTATGAGAGGGAACCCCTCCCCAAAAAGGCATACTAAAGCTGAGAATTCTTCGTAAATGGTGTTTTTTGAGGGAGGTATTTGTTTGTTTGAGTATCCTGGTTGGTTGCTTTGTTTGTTGGTTGGTTTTCTCTTTTCCTTCCTCCTCCAGTTTCTCTCTCTTTGTTCTTTCTCTGATTTTTTCATTTTCTTTCTTTCTTATTTTTCTCTCTTTCTCCTTCTTTCCATGTTTTATCTCCTTTTTCCCTCTCTTTTCCCTTTTTTGCCCTGTCTTGGACTCGGACCTTGCAAGTGTACCCACTGTAAGGTCATATTGTGCAGAAACAGAGGGTGAGTCCCACCTGGCCCATTCACCAGATAGTGAACATTATGACCTGTCAATAGGCTCTGAATCCTTGTAGCCACTCTGCTATCCCCTATTAAGTGCTCAAAATTATAAAGAGACAATACAACTCCCCACCCTCAGCCCTACTTCATAATTGAACAAACCTAGAGTCCTAGATCAAGGAAGGACAAAACATAGAGCAAATATCAGAAGTGACTGCTTCTTCATTTTTC
>NW_007223197.1:0-665 GCF_000164805.1 Carlito syrichta | reverse complement strand
TTACAAACATAGGGAAAACAACTTTAGAAGAAAGAAGAAACTCTCCATGAGATGTGTGATTTTATCAAGAAACAAAACTTGTCTGACTGAATATGTGAAACGGAAAGATAAATGAAAAATAACCTTGGAACAAACATATCGGGAGATCATTCAAGAAAACTTCCCTCTTCTGGCCTGAGAGAATATTATATAGGTACAAGTGAGTCAGATAATCCCTGCAAGACATCCTCTAGACACATAGTAATTTGGTTATACAAAGTAGGTATAAAATAAGAAATTCTAAAGGCAGCGAGGGAAAGAGGCTAGACTACCTACCAGGGGAAACCAATCAGAATTATGCAGACTTATCTATAAAAATACTACAGTCCAGAAGGAATTGGACTCCAATCTTTAATGTTCTTAAAGATAAGCAATTTCTACCAAGAATATTCTACCTAGCCAAGCTAGGTTTCATCAATGACAGAGCATTAAAATCCTTCCTAGACATCCAATCTCTAAGAGAATATGCTGCTTCCAGACCAGCTCTAAAGGGGATGCTTAAAAAGGTGCTGTGTACAGAAGAAAAAAGAAACAAAAGAAAGACTATATACTTCACAAGATCACAAACAAACACAGAAGCAGCAGAATATACAGCATACACACAGAAGTACAAACACACACATATG
>NW_007223196.1:0-5908 GCF_000164805.1 Carlito syrichta | reverse complement strand
AACTTGTCTGACTGAATATGTGAAATGGAAAAGATAAAATGAAAAATAACCTTGGAAACAAACATATCGGGAGATCATTCAAGAAAAACTTCCCTCTTCTGGCCTGAGAGAATATTATATAGGTACAAGTGAGTCAGATAATCCCTGCAAGACATCCTCTAGACACATAGTAATTTGGTTATACAAAGTAGGTATAAAATAAGAAATTCTAAAGGCAGCGAGGGAAAGAGGCTAGACTACCTACCAGGGGAAACCAATCAGAATTATGCAGACTTATCTATAAAAATACTACAGTCCAGAAGGAATTGGACTCCAATCTTTAATGTTCTTAAAGATAAGCAATTTCTACCAAGAATATTCTACCTAGCCAAGCTAGGTTTCATCAATGACAGAGCATTAAAATCCTTCCTAGACATCCAATCTCTAAGAGAATATGCTGCTTCCAGACCAGCTCTAAAGGGGATGCTTAAAAAGGTGCTGTGTACAGAAGAAAAAAGAAACAAAAGAAAGACTATATACTTCACAAGATCACAAACAAACACAGAAGCAGCAGAATATACAGCATACACACAGAAGTACAAACACACACATATAAGGGAAAAAAAAGCTAAACATACACAAAACAGCCTAATAAGAGCATTATGACAGGGATAAACTATCACATTTCACTAATCAGCCTAAATGTGAATGAACCAAATAAATCACTGAAAAGACATAAAATGGCAAACTGAATTAAAAAACAAAAAACACAACCCAGTAATTTGCTGCCTCCAGGAAACTTATCTCACCACAAAGTATGCCCACAGACTCAAAGTTAGAGGATGAAAAGCACATTTTCAGGAGAATGGATCACAAAAGAAAGCAGGAATTGTGATTTTAGTATCATACAAAGCAACCTTTAAACCATCAAAAATTTCAAAAGATATGGAAGGATACTACATAATGATGAAAAGTTTAATACATAAACAAAAAATATCCATCCTAAACATGTAAGCACCCAACACAGGAGCAACAGCTTTTATAAAGCAGCTACTAAATAAACTAAAAAAGGATATTGACCCTAACACTATCATTGGTGGGAACTTAAACACCCCACTAACAATCCAAGATAGGTTTTTGAGGCAAAAAATCAACAAGATTGGGATCTCAGCTTGACGCTTGACCAAATGGACTTAATGGATACCTAGAGAACACTCCACCCAACAACCAGTGAATATACAATTTGCTCATCACCACAAGAAACATATACCAATATCAACCACATTCTAGGCCATAAATCAAGTATAAACAAATTTCACAGGATCAAAATACTGTCATGTATCTTCTCAGACCACAGTGGGAAAAAATATATATATATATCACCACCAACAAAATTACCACAAAACCTACAAACACAGGGACACTAAACAGCATGATGCTGAATGACTCCTGGTTCAATACATAAATTAAAAGATTCCTGGAAACAAATGAAAATGAAGAAACATCTTACAAAAACCTCTTAGATGCCATGAAATTAGTACTATGAGGGAAATTTATATCTCTATGAACACACATCATGAAAATAGAAAGAGAATAAGTTAACAGTGTCAGAAAACACCTAAGGCAACTGGAAAGGCAAGACCACCAAAACCATAACTTTAGCAGAAGAATCCAGATCACCTAAGTCGACATTCAAATACGGGACATAGAAGACAAAAATATCGTAGAAAAAAATCAACAAAACAAAAAGCTGGTTCTTTGAAAGGAAAAACAAAATTGATGGACCCTTAGCCAGAATGACCAAGAAAAAGAGAGAAAAAGCTGAAATAAACAAAATCAAAAACACAAAAGATCAAGTCACTACTGACCCTGAAGAAATACAAAAGATTATCAGAGATTACTATGCACACATGTATGGAAACAAACTCAGTAACCTAAATGAAATAGAGGACTTTCTGACATCACACAACCTCCCAAGTTTGAAACAAGAAGAAATTGAATCCTAAATAGATCAATAACAACCAGGAAAATTGACTCTGTCATAAGAAAACTGCCTGCAAAGAAAAGCCCTGGACCAGGTGGACTTCCACTGGAATTCTACAAAACATACAAGGAGGAGCTGATACCAATTCTATTGAAAGTGTAACTAACAACACACTGATGCCCAAACTGGATAAAGATTCAACAAAGAAAGATAACTATAGGCCAGTATCGATGATTATCATAGATGCAAAACTTCTCAACAAGATACTAGCAAATCAAATCCAACAACATGTCTCAAAAATCATCCACCCTGACAAGTAAGCTTCATCTCTGGGATGCAGGACTGGTTCAATATCCATAAGACCATACATGTAATTAAATACATCAACAGATATAAAAACAAAAACCACAAGATTATATCATTAGATGCAGAAGAATCTTTTGATAAAATCCAGCATCCCGTCTTGATAAAAACCCTTGTGCACATAAACATAGAGGGAACATGCCTCAAAGTAGTAAGAACCATCTATGATAATCTCACACCCATCATGTTGCTACATGGACAGAAATCGGAAGCATTTCCTTTGAAAACTGGATAAAGGCTGTCCACTCTCATTCTTCCAGTTCAGACAAGAGAAGGAAATTGGGGTTATACAAACAGGAACAGAGGAAATCAAATTATCCCTGTTTGCTGACAATATTCTATGCCTCAAAAATCCTAGAGAGTCTGTCAAAACCTCCTGGCACCAATAAAGGACTTGGCAAAGCCTCAGGGTACAAAATAAACATGCAAAAGACAGTTGCATTCTTATACATCAATAACAAACCAGAAGGAAACCAAACAAAAAGCACAATTCCATGGCTCATAGCTACACAAAAAAATGAAATACTTCAGCATCTTCCTAACCAGAGAAATGAAAGATCTTTACAATGAAAGCTATTAAACACTGCTCAAAGAAGTCAAATATTTACACAAAAAAATGGAAAAGTATTTCATGCTCATGGATTGGACGGATCAGCATTGTTTAGATGTCCATCCTACCAAATGCAGTCTACAGATTCAAAGCAGTACCCATTTAATTACCAACATCATCTTTCTCAGACCTGGAAACAACAATACAAGAATTCATACGGAAACATAAACGTCCACAAATAGCCAAAACAATCCTCAGCAAAAGAAACAAAGTGGGAGGTAGCACATTTCCAGATTTTAAATTTTATTATAAGGCTACAATAATCAAAACAGTCTAGTATTAGTACAAGAACAGACATGTAGACCCGTTGGAACAGGAAAGAAATTCTGGAAGCAAACTTCAATTTCTCAACCAACCCATCTTTGACCAAGCTTCCACCAAACACCACTGGAGAGAGGAGAACATATTTAGTAAATGGTTCTGGGAAATTTGGCTGATCACATGCAGAAGAATGAAATAGGACCACTACCTATCACCATACACAACAATCAACTCCAAATGGAGCAAAGATCCAAAGGTAAAAATTCAAACTTTAAGATCTTAGAAAATTCAGGAGACACCATTACGGAAATTGGAATAGGCAACAAATTCCTGATCAAAACCCCAAAAGCCTATGCCATAAGAGATAAGATAGACAAGAGGGACCTCATCAAACTGAAAAGCTTCTGCAAAGCCACGAAACCATCAAGAGAATGGGGAAAAAACCCACAGAATGGGAAAAAATATTTGCCAACTGCATATCTGACCAAGGCCTAACATCCAGGATCTACAAGAACTCAAACATACTGACAGGAAAAAAACAAACAGCCAAATTAAAAAGTAGGGAAAAGACTTGAATTACACTTCTCAAAAGAAGACATACAAGCAGCCAACAGACTCATGAAAAAGTGCTCAGCCTCACTAATCATCAGAGAAATGCAAATCAAAGGCACATTGAGATACCGCCTAACTCCAGTAAGATAGGCCAATGTTAATAAAAAAAAAAAATAAACAAACAAACAAAGAACAGCTGCTGGTGAGGATACAGAGAAAAGAGAACGCTTCTACACTGTTGGTAAGAATGCAAACTAGTTCAACCTCTATGTAAATCAGTGTGGTGATTCCTAAAGGAACTGGAAAAAATTGACCTTTCATATGACCTAGCAATTCCCCTTCTGGGAATATACCCAGAGGAACTTAAATCACTCTATGAAAAAGATACCTGCATATGCATGTTTATTGCAGAACTATTCAAAATAAAAAAAAACCTAGAACCAACCCTGCTGCCCATTGAAACTGAACTGGTTAAAAAATGTGTTACATGTATATGATGAAATATTATGCAGCAATAAAGAAGGATGACATTATGAACTTTGCAGCAACTTTTATGGATTTAGAGTCTATAATTCTCAGTCATCTATCACAGAAGCAAAGAACTGAATACCATATGTTTTCACTCATAAGTAGACCCTGAACATTTACCATAATACTATAAGAAAGGAATTGGCAGTACCTGGAAACTGTCAGGGGAGGGAGATCACATGACATTAATAAGGGTACCCGATCTCAAACCAGGAGAAGTGGGGACCAAAGGAAGGCCCAAGCTTTACCTATATGATGACCACTTGTATACCTAATCCTGAGCTGCATCCCACATCTTTAAAATAAAAAAAAATGTTAAAATAAAAATAAAGTAAGCAATTAAAAATAATTAAAAATAAAACATCATGCCATTCCTCTGCTAAAAGAAAAGGAAAAAAAAAAAGATCCTCTACCATGATCAGGCAGGCTTCATTCCTGGGTTATAGGCTGGTTCTACCTTTGCAAGACCATAAACATACTGATATAAAACCAAAACCCACATGATTATATCATTAGATGCATAAAAAGTATTCAACAAAATCCAGCATTCCTTAATGATAAAAACTCTTGAGCACCTAGAAATAGAAGGAACATTCATCAAAACAATGAGTCATCTATGATAAACCCACAGCCAATATTTTGCTCAGTGGGCAGAAATTGAAAGCATCCCCCCTAAGAAAGGGAATAAGACAAGGATGCTCACTCTTATCCATCCTGTTCAGCATAATGTTGGAAGTTCCAGCCTGAGCAATCAATCAAGAGAAGAAAATCAGGGGTATCCAAAAAGGAAAGAGAAAGTTAAGCTATCCCTCTTTGTAGACAATATGATTTTATATTTTGAAAACCCTAGAGAGCCTGGCAAAAGCCTCCTCGCTCTAATAATTGAATTTGGTGAAGTCTCGAGATACAAAATCAATATACAAAAGAGAGTTACATTTCTATACACCAGCCACAAGCAGACAGAGAATTAAATAAAAAGTACAATTCCAAGCTGGGCTCGGTGGCTCAGCCTGTAATCCCGTGCCTTTGGGAGGCTGAGGTGAGTGGATTGCTTGAGCCCGCGGGTTCGAGACCCACCTGGGCGGCAAGACCTCATCTCTACAATAAATAAAAAAATCAGCCGGGCATGGTAGCGCATGCCTGTAATTCCAGTTACGTGGAAGGGTGAGGCGGAAGGATCGCCGGAGCACAGCAGGTCGAGGCTGCAGTGGCTGGGAGTGGCCACTGCACTCCAGTCTGGGCTACAGAGTGAGACTCCAACTCAAAAAAAAAAACAGTACAATTACATTCAAAATGAAGAAGAAGAAGAAGGGAGAAGAAGGGAGGAGAAGGGAGGAGAAGGGAGGAGAAGGAGAAGGAGAAGAAGAAGAAAAAAAAACCTGGGCATCCACCTAGCCAGAGAAGTGGAAGATCTTTACAATGAGAACTACAAAATGCTGCTCAGAGTAATCAAGAATGACACAAAGCAATGGAAAAACATTCCATGCTCATGTATTGAAAGAATCAATATTGTTAAAATGTCCATCCTACCCAAGGCAATCTAAAGATTCAGTGCAATACCTATCAAATTACCAACATCATTTTTCTCAAACTTGGAAATGACAATACAGAAATTCATCTGGAAACAAAAA
>NW_007223195.1:0-5803 GCF_000164805.1 Carlito syrichta | reverse complement strand
TGAGAGATTATTATATAGGTACAAGTGAGTCAGATAATCCTGCAAGACATCCTCTAGACACATAGTAATTGGTTATACAAAGTAGGTATAAAATAAGAAATTCTAAAGGCAGCGAGGGAAAGAGGTTAGACTACCTACCAGGGGAAACCAATCAGAATTATGCAGACTTATCTATAAAAATACTACAGGCCAGAAGGAATTGGACTCCAATCTTTAATGTTCTTAAAGATAAGCAATTTCTACCAAGAATATTCTACCTAGCCAAGCTAGGTTTCATCAATGACAGAGCATTACAATCCTTCCTAGACATCCAATCTCTAAGAGAATATGCTGCTTCCAGACCAGCTCTAAAGGGGATGCTTAAAAAGGTGCTGTGTACAGAAGAAAAAAGAAACAAAAGAAAGACTATATACTTCACAAGATCACAAACAAACACAGAAGCAGCAGAATATACAGCATACACACAGAAGTACAAACACACACATATAAGGGAAAAAAAAAGCTAAACATACACAAAACAGCCTAATAAGAGCATTATGACAGGGATAAACTATCACATTTCACTAATCAGCCTAAATGTGAATGAACCAAATGAATCACTGAAAAGACATAAAATGGCAAACTGGATTAAAAAACAAAAAACACAACCCAGTAATTTGCTGCCTCCAGGAAACTTATCTCACCACAAAGTATGCCCACAGACTCAAAGTTAGAGGATGAAAAGCACATTTTCAGGAGAATGGATCACAAAAGAAAGCAGGAATTGTGATTTTAGTATCATACAAAGCAACCTTTAAACCATCAAAAATTTCAAAAGATATGGAAGGATACTACATAATGATGAAAAGTTTAATACATAAACAAAAAATATCCATCCTAAACATGTAAGCACCCAACACAGGAGCAACAGCTTTTATAAAGCAGCTACTAAATAAACTAAAAAAGGATATTGACCCTAACACTATCATTGGTGGGAACTTAAACACCCCACTAACAATCCAAGATAGGTTTTTGAGGCAAAAAATCAACAAGATTGGGATCTCAGCTTGACGCTTGACCAAATGGACTTAATGGATACCTAGAGAACACTCCACCCAACAACCAGTGAATATACAATTTGCTCATCACCACAAGAAACATATACCAATATCAACCACATTCTAGGCCATAAATCAAGTATAAACAAATTTCACAGGATCAAAATACTGTCATGTATCTTCTCAGACCACAGTGGGAAAAAATATATATATATATCACCACCAACAAAATTACCACAAAACCTACAAACACAGGGACACTAAACAGCATGATGCTGAATGACTCCTGGTTCAATACATAAATTAAAAGATTCCTGGAAACAAATGAAAATGAAGAAACATCTTACAAAAACCTCTTAGATGCCATGAAATTAGTACTATGAGGGAAATTTATATCTCTATGAACACACATCATGAAAATAGAAAGAGAATAAGTTAACAGTGTCAGAAAACACCTAAGGCAACTGGAAAGGCAAGACCACCAAAACCATAACTTTAGCAGAAGAATCCAGATCACCTAAGTCGACATTCAAATACGGGACATAGAAGACAAAAATATCGTAGAAAAAAATCAACAAAACAAAAAGCTGGTTCTTTGAAAGGAAAAACAAAATTGATGGACCCTTAGCCAGAATGACCAAGAAAAAGAGAGAAAAAGCTGAAATAAACAAAATCAAAAACACAAAAGATCAAGTCACTACTGACCCTGAAGAAATACAAAAGATTATCAGAGATTACTATGCACACATGTATGGAAACAAACTCAGTAACCTAAATGAAATAGAGGACTTTCTGACATCACACAACCTCCCAAGTTTGAAACAAGAAGAAATTGAATCCTAAATAGATCAATAACAACCAGGAAAATTGACTCTGTCATAAGAAAACTGCCTGCAAAGAAAAGCCCTGGACCAGGTGGACTTCCACTGGAATTCTACAAAACATACAAGGAGGAGCTGATACCAATTCTATTGAAAGTGTAACTAACAACACACTGATGCCCAAACTGGATAAAGATTCAACAAAGAAAGATAACTATAGGCCAGTATCGATGATTATCATAGATGCAAAACTTCTCAACAAGATACTAGCAAATCAAATCCAACAACATGTCTCAAAAATCATCCACCCTGACAAGTAAGCTTCATCTCTGGGATGCAGGACTGGTTCAATATCCATAAGACCATACATGTAATTAAATACATCAACAGATATAAAAACAAAAACCACAAGATTATATCATTAGATGCAGAAGAATCTTTTGATAAAATCCAGCATCCCGTCTTGATAAAAACCCTTGTGCACATAAACATAGAGGGAACATGCCTCAAAGTAGTAAGAACCATCTATGATAATCTCACACCCATCATGTTGCTACATGGACAGAAATCGGAAGCATTTCCTTTGAAAACTGGATAAAGGCTGTCCACTCTCATTCTTCCAGTTCAGACAAGAGAAGGAAATTGGGGTTATACAAACAGGAACAGAGGAAATCAAATTATCCCTGTTTGCTGACAATATTCTATGCCTCAAAAATCCTAGAGAGTCTGTCAAAACCTCCTGGCACCAATAAAGGACTTGGCAAAGCCTCAGGGTACAAAATAAACATGCAAAAGACAGTTGCATTCTTATACATCAATAACAAACCAGAAGGAAACCAAACAAAAAGCACAATTCCATGGCTCATAGCTACACAAAAAAATGAAATACTTCAGCATCTTCCTAACCAGAGAAATGAAAGATCTTTACAATGAAAGCTATTAAACACTGCTCAAAGAAGTCAAATATTTACACAAAAAAATGGAAAAGTATTTCATGCTCATGGATTGGACGGATCAGCATTGTTTAGATGTCCATCCTACCAAATGCAGTCTACAGATTCAAAGCAGTACCCATTTAATTACCAACATCATCTTTCTCAGACCTGGAAACAACAATACAAGAATTCATACGGAAACATAAACGTCCACAAATAGCCAAAACAATCCTCAGCAAAAGAAACAAAGTGGGAGGTAGCACATTTCCAGATTTTAAATTTTATTATAAGGCTACAATAATCAAAACAGTCTAGTATTAGTACAAGAACAGACATGTAGACCCGTTGGAACAGGAAAGAAATTCTGGAAGCAAACTTCAATTTCTCAACCAACCCATCTTTGACCAAGCTTCCACCAAACACCACTGGAGAGAGGAGAACATATTTAGTAAATGGTTCTGGGAAATTTGGCTGATCACATGCAGAAGAATGAAATAGGACCACTACCTATCACCATACACAACAATCAACTCCAAATGGAGCAAAGATCCAAAGGTAAAAATTCAAACTTTAAGATCTTAGAAAATTCAGGAGACACCATTACGGAAATTGGAATAGGCAACAAATTCCTGATCAAAACCCCAAAAGCCTATGCCATAAGAGATAAGATAGACAAGAGGGACCTCATCAAACTGAAAAGCTTCTGCAAAGCCACGAAACCATCAAGAGAATGGGGAAAAAACCCACAGAATGGGAAAAAATATTTGCCAACTGCATATCTGACCAAGGCCTAACATCCAGGATCTACAAGAACTCAAACATACTGACAGGAAAAAAACAAACAGCCAAATTAAAAAGTAGGGAAAAGACTTGAATTACACTTCTCAAAAGAAGACATACAAGCAGCCAACAGACTCATGAAAAAGTGCTCAGCCTCACTAATCATCAGAGAAATGCAAATCAAAGGCACATTGAGATACCGCCTAACTCCAGTAAGATAGGCCAATGTTAATAAAAAAAAAAAATAAACAAACAAACAAAGAACAGCTGCTGGTGAGGATACAGAGAAAAGAGAACGCTTCTACACTGTTGGTAAGAATGCAAACTAGTTCAACCTCTATGTAAATCAGTGTGGTGATTCCTAAAGGAACTGGAAAAAATTGACCTTTCATATGACCTAGCAATTCCCCTTCTGGGAATATACCCAGAGGAACTTAAATCACTCTATGAAAAAGATACCTGCATATGCATGTTTATTGCAGAACTATTCAAAATAAAAAAAAACCTAGAACCAACCCTGCTGCCCATTGAAACTGAACTGGTTAAAAAATGTGTTACATGTATATGATGAAATATTATGCAGCAATAAAGAAGGATGACATTATGAACTTTGCAGCAACTTTTATGGATTTAGAGTCTATAATTCTCAGTCATCTATCACAGAAGCAAAGAACTGAATACCATATGTTTTCACTCATAAGTAGACCCTGAACATTTACCATAATACTATAAGAAAGGAATTGGCAGTACCTGGAAACTGTCAGGGGAGGGAGATCACATGACATTAATAAGGGTACCCGATCTCAAACCAGGAGAAGTGGGGACCAAAGGAAGGCCCAAGCTTTACCTATATGATGACCACTTGTATACCTAATCCTGAGCTGCATCCCACATCTTTAAAATAAAAAAAAATGTTAAAATAAAAATAAAGTAAGCAATTAAAAATAATTAAAAATAAAACATCATGCCATTCCTCTGCTAAAAGAAAAGGAAAAAAAAAAAGATCCTCTACCATGATCAGGCAGGCTTCATTCCTGGGTTATAGGCTGGTTCTACCTTTGCAAGACCATAAACATACTGATATAAAACCAAAACCCACATGATTATATCATTAGATGCATAAAAAGTATTCAACAAAATCCAGCATTCCTTAATGATAAAAACTCTTGAGCACCTAGAAATAGAAGGAACATTCATCAAAACAATGAGTCATCTATGATAAACCCACAGCCAATATTTTGCTCAGTGGGCAGAAATTGAAAGCATCCCCCCTAAGAAAGGGAATAAGACAAGGATGCTCACTCTTATCCATCCTGTTCAGCATAATGTTGGAAGTTCCAGCCTGAGCAATCAATCAAGAGAAGAAAATCAGGGGTATCCAAAAAGGAAAGAGAAAGTTAAGCTATCCCTCTTTGTAGACAATATGATTTTATATTTTGAAAACCCTAGAGAGCCTGGCAAAAGCCTCCTCGCTCTAATAATTGAATTTGGTGAAGTCTCGAGATACAAAATCAATATACAAAAGAGAGTTACATTTCTATACACCAGCCACAAGCAGACAGAGAATTAAATAAAAAGTACAATTCCAAGCTGGGCTCGGTGGCTCAGCCTGTAATCCCGTGCCTTTGGGAGGCTGAGGTGAGTGGATTGCTTGAGCCCGCGGGTTCGAGACCCACCTGGGCGGCAAGACCTCATCTCTACAATAAATAAAAAAATCAGCCGGGCATGGTAGCGCATGCCTGTAATTCCAGTTACGTGGAAGGGTGAGGCGGAAGGATCGCCGGAGCACAGCAGGTCGAGGCTGCAGTGGCTGGGAGTGGCCACTGCACTCCAGTCTGGGCTACAGAGTGAGACTCCAACTCAAAAAAAAAAACAGTACAATTACATTCAAAATGAAGAAGAAGAAGAAGGGAGAAGAAGGGAGGAGAAGGGAGGAGAAGGGAGGAGAAGGAGAAGGAGAAGAAGAAGAAAAAAAAACCTGGGCATCCACCTAGCCAGAGAAGTGGAAGATCTTTACAATGAGAACTACAAAATGCTGCTCAGAGTAATCAAGAATGACACAAAGCAATGGAAAAACATTCCATGCTCATGTATTGAAAGAATCAATATTGTTAAAATGTCCATCCTACCCAAGGCAATCTAAAGATTCAGTGCAATACCTATCAAATTACCAACATCATTTTTCTCAAACTTGGAAATGACAATACAGAAATTCATCTGGAAACAAAAA
>NW_007223194.1:0-5789 GCF_000164805.1 Carlito syrichta | reverse complement strand
ATTATATAGGTACAAGTGAGTCAGATAATCCCTGCAAGACATCCTCTAGACACATAGTAATTTGGTTATACAAAGTAGGTATAAAATAAGAAATTCTAAAGGCAGCGAGGGAAAGAGGCTAGACTACCTACCAGGGGAAACCAATCAGAATTATGCAGACTTATCTATAAAAATACTACAGTCCAGAAGGAATTGGACTCCAATCTTTAATGTTCTTAAAGATAAGCAATTTCTACCAAGAATATTCTACCTAGCCAAGCTAGGTTTCATCAATGACAGAGCATTAAAATCCTTCCTAGACATCCAATCTCTAAGAGAATATGCTGCTTCCAGACCAGCTCTAAAGGGGATGCTTAAAAAGGTGCTGTGTACAGAAGAAAAAAGAAACAAAAGAAAGACTATATACTTCACAAGATCACAAACAAACACAGAAGCAGCAGAATATACAGCATACACACAGAAGTACAAACACACACATATAAGGGAAAAAAAAGCTAAACATACACAAAACAGCCTAATAAGAGCATTATGACAGGGATAAACTATCACATTTCACTAATCAGCCTAAATGTGAATGAACCAAATAAATCACTGAAAAGACATAAAATGGCAAACTGGATTAAAAAACAAAAAACACAACCCAGTAATTTGCTGCCTCCAGGAAACTTATCTCACCACAAAAGTATGCCCACAGACTCAAAGTTAGAGGATGAAAAGCACATTTTCAGGAGATGGATCACAAAGAAGCAGGAATTGTGATTTTAGTATCATACAAGCATCTTTAACCATCAAAATTTCAAAGATATGGAAGGATACTACATAATGATGAAAAGTTTAATACATAAACAAAAAATATCCATCCTAAACATGTAAGCACCCAACACAGGAGCAACAGCTTTTATAAAGCAGCTACTAAATAAACTAAAAAAGGATATTGACCCTAACACTATCATTGGTGGGAACTTAAACACCCCACTAACAATCCAAGATAGGTTTTTGAGGCAAAAAATCAACAAGATTGGGATCTCAGCTTGACGCTTGACCAAATGGACTTAATGGATACCTAGAGAACACTCCACCCAACAACCAGTGAATATACAATTTGCTCATCACCACAAGAAACATATACCAATATCAACCACATTCTAGGCCATAAATCAAGTATAAACAAATTTCACAGGATCAAAATACTGTCATGTATCTTCTCAGACCACAGTGGGAAAAAATATATATATATATCACCACCAACAAAATTACCACAAAACCTACAAACACAGGGACACTAAACAGCATGATGCTGAATGACTCCTGGTTCAATACATAAATTAAAAGATTCCTGGAAACAAATGAAAATGAAGAAACATCTTACAAAAACCTCTTAGATGCCATGAAATTAGTACTATGAGGGAAATTTATATCTCTATGAACACACATCATGAAAATAGAAAGAGAATAAGTTAACAGTGTCAGAAAACACCTAAGGCAACTGGAAAGGCAAGACCACCAAAACCATAACTTTAGCAGAAGAATCCAGATCACCTAAGTCGACATTCAAATACGGGACATAGAAGACAAAAATATCGTAGAAAAAAATCAACAAAACAAAAAGCTGGTTCTTTGAAAGGAAAAACAAAATTGATGGACCCTTAGCCAGAATGACCAAGAAAAAGAGAGAAAAAGCTGAAATAAACAAAATCAAAAACACAAAAGATCAAGTCACTACTGACCCTGAAGAAATACAAAAGATTATCAGAGATTACTATGCACACATGTATGGAAACAAACTCAGTAACCTAAATGAAATAGAGGACTTTCTGACATCACACAACCTCCCAAGTTTGAAACAAGAAGAAATTGAATCCTAAATAGATCAATAACAACCAGGAAAATTGACTCTGTCATAAGAAAACTGCCTGCAAAGAAAAGCCCTGGACCAGGTGGACTTCCACTGGAATTCTACAAAACATACAAGGAGGAGCTGATACCAATTCTATTGAAAGTGTAACTAACAACACACTGATGCCCAAACTGGATAAAGATTCAACAAAGAAAGATAACTATAGGCCAGTATCGATGATTATCATAGATGCAAAACTTCTCAACAAGATACTAGCAAATCAAATCCAACAACATGTCTCAAAAATCATCCACCCTGACAAGTAAGCTTCATCTCTGGGATGCAGGACTGGTTCAATATCCATAAGACCATACATGTAATTAAATACATCAACAGATATAAAAACAAAAACCACAAGATTATATCATTAGATGCAGAAGAATCTTTTGATAAAATCCAGCATCCCGTCTTGATAAAAACCCTTGTGCACATAAACATAGAGGGAACATGCCTCAAAGTAGTAAGAACCATCTATGATAATCTCACACCCATCATGTTGCTACATGGACAGAAATCGGAAGCATTTCCTTTGAAAACTGGATAAAGGCTGTCCACTCTCATTCTTCCAGTTCAGACAAGAGAAGGAAATTGGGGTTATACAAACAGGAACAGAGGAAATCAAATTATCCCTGTTTGCTGACAATATTCTATGCCTCAAAAATCCTAGAGAGTCTGTCAAAACCTCCTGGCACCAATAAAGGACTTGGCAAAGCCTCAGGGTACAAAATAAACATGCAAAAGACAGTTGCATTCTTATACATCAATAACAAACCAGAAGGAAACCAAACAAAAAGCACAATTCCATGGCTCATAGCTACACAAAAAAATGAAATACTTCAGCATCTTCCTAACCAGAGAAATGAAAGATCTTTACAATGAAAGCTATTAAACACTGCTCAAAGAAGTCAAATATTTACACAAAAAAATGGAAAAGTATTTCATGCTCATGGATTGGACGGATCAGCATTGTTTAGATGTCCATCCTACCAAATGCAGTCTACAGATTCAAAGCAGTACCCATTTAATTACCAACATCATCTTTCTCAGACCTGGAAACAACAATACAAGAATTCATACGGAAACATAAACGTCCACAAATAGCCAAAACAATCCTCAGCAAAAGAAACAAAGTGGGAGGTAGCACATTTCCAGATTTTAAATTTTATTATAAGGCTACAATAA
This sequence comes from Carlito syrichta, assembly GCF_000164805.1. Lineage (NCBI taxonomy): Eukaryota > Metazoa > Chordata > Mammalia > Primates > Tarsiidae > Carlito > Carlito syrichta. The sequence continues at coordinate 2,710 of NW_007223194.1, read as the reverse complement.
TCAAAACAGTCTAGTATTAGTACAAGAACAGACATGTAGACCCGTTGGAACAGGAAAGAAATTCTGGAAGCAAACTTCAATTTCTCAACCAACCCATCTTTGACCAAGCTTCCACCAAACACCACTGGAGAGAGGAGAACATATTTAGTAAATGGTTCTGGGAAATTTGGCTGATCACATGCAGAAGAATGAAATAGGACCACTACCTATCACCATACACAACAATCAACTCCAAATGGAGCAAAGATCCAAAGGTAAAAATTCAAACTTTAAGATCTTAGAAAATTCAGGAGACACCATTACGGAAATTTGGAATAGGCAACAAATTCCTGATCAAAACCCCAAAAGCCTATGCCATAAGAGATAAGATAGACAAGAGGGACCTCATCAAACTGAAAAGCTTCTGCAAAGCCACGAAACCATCAAGAGAATGGGGAAAAAACCCACAGAATGGGAAAAAATATTTGCCAACTGCATATCTGACCAAGGCCTAACATCCAGGATCTACAAGAACTCAAACATACTGACAGGAAAAAAACAAACAGCCAAATTAAAAAGTAGGGAAAAGACTTGAATTACACTTCTCAAAAGAAGACATACAAGCAGCCAACAGACTCATGAAAAAGTGCTCAGCCTCACTAATCATCAGAGAAATGCAAATCAAAGGCACATTGAGATACCGCCTAACTCCAGTAAGATAGGCCAATGTTAATAAAAAAAAAAAATAAACAAACAAACAAAGAACAGCTGCTGGTGAGGATACAGAGAAAAGAGAACGCTTCTACACTGTTGGTAAGAATGCAAACTAGTTCAACCTCTATGTAAATCAGTGTGGTGATTCCTAAAGGAACTGGAAAAAATTGACCTTTCATATGACCTAGCAATTCCCCTTCTGGGAATATACCCAGAGGAACTTAAATCACTCTATGAAAAAGATACCTGCATATGCATGTTTATTGCAGAACTATTCAAAATAAAAAAAAACCTAGAACCAACCCTGCTGCCCATTGAAACTGAACTGGTTAAAAAATGTGTTACATGTATATGATGAAATATTATGCAGCAATAAAGAAGGATGACATTATGAACTTTGCAGCAACTTTTATGGATTTAGAGTCTATAATTCTCAGTCATCTATCACAGAAGCAAAGAACTGAATACCATATGTTTTCACTCATAAGTAGACCCTGAACATTTACCATAATACTATAAGAAAGGAATTGGCAGTACCTGGAAACTGTCAGGGGAGGGAGATCACATGACATTAATAAGGGTACCCGATCTCAAACCAGGAGAAGTGGGGACCAAAGGAAGGCCCAAGCTTTACCTATATGATGACCACTTGTATACCTAATCCTGAGCTGCATCCCACATCTTTAAAATAAAAAAAAATGTTAAAATAAAAATAAAGTAAGCAATTAAAAATAATTAAAAATAAAACATCATGCCATTCCTCTGCTAAAAGAAAAGGAAAAAAAAAAAGATCCTCTACCATGATCAGGCAGGCTTCATTCCTGGGTTATAGGCTGGTTCTACCTTTGCAAGACCATAAACATACTGATATAAAACCAAAACCCACATGATTATATCATTAGATGCATAAAAAGTATTCAACAAAATCCAGCATTCCTTAATGATAAAAACTCTTGAGCACCTAGAAATAGAAGGAACATTCATCAAAACAATGAGTCATCTATGATAAACCCACAGCCAATATTTTGCTCAGTGGGCAGAAATTGAAAGCATCCCCCCTAAGAAAGGGAATAAGACAAGGATGCTCACTCTTATCCATCCTGTTCAGCATAATGTTGGAAGTTCCAGCCTGAGCAATCAATCAAGAGAAGAAAATCAGGGGTATCCAAAAAGGAAAGAGAAAGTTAAGCTATCCCTCTTTGTAGACAATATGATTTTATATTTTGAAAACCCTAGAGAGCCTGGCAAAAGCCTCCTCGCTCTAATAATTGAATTTGGTGAAGTCTCGAGATACAAAATCAATATACAAAAGAGAGTTACATTTCTATACACCAGCCACAAGCAGACAGAGAATTAAATAAAAAGTACAATTCCAAGCTGGGCTCGGTGGCTCAGCCTGTAATCCCGTGCCTTTGGGAGGCTGAGGTGAGTGGATTGCTTGAGCCCGCGGGTTCGAGACCCACCTGGGCGGCAAGACCTCATCTCTACAATAAATAAAAAAATCAGCCGGGCATGGTAGCGCATGCCTGTAATTCCAGTTACGTGGAAGGGTGAGGCGGAAGGATCGCCGGAGCACAGCAGGTCGAGGCTGCAGTGGCTGGGAGTGGCCACTGCACTCCAGTCTGGGCTACAGAGTGAGACTCCAACTCAAAAAAAAAAACAGTACAATTACATTCAAAATGAAGAAGAAGAAGAAGGGAGAAGAAGGGAGGAGAAGGGAGGAGAAGGGAGGAGAAGGAGAAGGAGAAGAAGAAGAAAAAAAAACCTGGGCATCCACCTAGCCAGAGAAGTGGAAGATCTTTACAATGAGAACTACAAAATGCTGCTCAGAGTAATCAAGAATGACACAAAGCAATGGAAAAACATTCCATGCTCATGTATTGAAAGAATCAATATTGTTAAAATGTCCATCCTACCCAAGGCAATCTAAAGATTCAGTGCAATACCTATCAAATTACCAACATCATTTTTCTCAAACTTGGAAATGACAATACAGAAATTCATCTGGAAACAAAAA
>NW_007223193.1:0-5729 GCF_000164805.1 Carlito syrichta | reverse complement strand
TAAAGGGGATGCTTAAAAAGGTGCTGTGTACAGAAGAAAAAAGAAACAAAGAAAAGACTATATACTTCACAAGATCACAAACAAACACAGAAGCAGCAGAATATACAGCATACACACAGAAGTACAAACACACACATATAAGGGAAAAAAAAGCTAAACATACACAAAACAGCCTAATAAGAGCATTATGACAGGGATAAACTATCACATTTCACTAATCAGCCTAAATGTGAATGAACCAAATAAATCACTGAAAAGACATAAAATGGCAAACTGGATTAAAAAACAAAAAACACAACCCAGTAATTTGCTGCCTCCAGGAAACTTATCTCACCACAAAGTATGCCCACAGACTCAAAGTTAGAGGATGAAAAGCACATTTTCAGGAGAATGGATCACAAAAGAAAGCAGGAATTGTGATTTTAGTATCATACAAAGCAACCTTTAAACCATCAAAAATTTCAAAAGATATGGAAGGATACTACATAATGATGAAAAGTTTAATACATAAACAAAAAATATCCATCCTAAACATGTAAGCACCCAACACAGGAGCAACAGCTTTTATAAAGCAGCTACTAAATAAACTAAAAAAGGATATTGACCCTAACACTATCATTGGTGGGAACTTAAACACCCCACTAACAATCCAAGATAGGTTTTTGAGGCAAAAAATCAACAAGATTGGGATCTCAGCTTGACGCTTGACCAAATGGACTTAATGGATACCTAGAGAACACTCCACCCAACAACCAGTGAATATACAATTTGCTCATCACCACAAGAAACATATACCAATATCAACCACATTCTAGGCCATAAATCAAGTATAAACAAATTTCACAGGATCAAAATACTGTCATGTATCTTCTCAGACCACAGTGGGAAAAAATATATATATATATCACCACCAACAAAATTACCACAAAACCTACAAACACAGGGACACTAAACAGCATGATGCTGAATGACTCCTGGTTCAATACATAAATTAAAAGATTCCTGGAAACAAATGAAAATGAAGAAACATCTTACAAAAACCTCTTAGATGCCATGAAATTAGTACTATGAGGGAAATTTATATCTCTATGAACACACATCATGAAAATAGAAAGAGAATAAGTTAACAGTGTCAGAAAACACCTAAGGCAACTGGAAAGGCAAGACCACCAAAACCATAACTTTAGCAGAAGAATCCAGATCACCTAAGTCGACATTCAAATACGGGACATAGAAGACAAAAATATCGTAGAAAAAAATCAACAAAACAAAAAGCTGGTTCTTTGAAAGGAAAAACAAAATTGATGGACCCTTAGCCAGAATGACCAAGAAAAAGAGAGAAAAAGCTGAAATAAACAAAATCAAAAACACAAAAGATCAAGTCACTACTGACCCTGAAGAAATACAAAAGATTATCAGAGATTACTATGCACACATGTATGGAAACAAACTCAGTAACCTAAATGAAATAGAGGACTTTCTGACATCACACAACCTCCCAAGTTTGAAACAAGAAGAAATTGAATCCTAAATAGATCAATAACAACCAGGAAAATTGACTCTGTCATAAGAAAACTGCCTGCAAAGAAAAGCCCTGGACCAGGTGGACTTCCACTGGAATTCTACAAAACATACAAGGAGGAGCTGATACCAATTCTATTGAAAGTGTAACTAACAACACACTGATGCCCAAACTGGATAAAGATTCAACAAAGAAAGATAACTATAGGCCAGTATCGATGATTATCATAGATGCAAAACTTCTCAACAAGATACTAGCAAATCAAATCCAACAACATGTCTCAAAAATCATCCACCCTGACAAGTAAGCTTCATCTCTGGGATGCAGGACTGGTTCAATATCCATAAGACCATACATGTAATTAAATACATCAACAGATATAAAAACAAAAACCACAAGATTATATCATTAGATGCAGAAGAATCTTTTGATAAAATCCAGCATCCCGTCTTGATAAAAACCCTTGTGCACATAAACATAGAGGGAACATGCCTCAAAGTAGTAAGAACCATCTATGATAATCTCACACCCATCATGTTGCTACATGGACAGAAATCGGAAGCATTTCCTTTGAAAACTGGATAAAGGCTGTCCACTCTCATTCTTCCAGTTCAGACAAGAGAAGGAAATTGGGGTTATACAAACAGGAACAGAGGAAATCAAATTATCCCTGTTTGCTGACAATATTCTATGCCTCAAAAATCCTAGAGAGTCTGTCAAAACCTCCTGGCACCAATAAAGGACTTGGCAAAGCCTCAGGGTACAAAATAAACATGCAAAAGACAGTTGCATTCTTATACATCAATAACAAACCAGAAGGAAACCAAACAAAAAGCACAATTCCATGGCTCATAGCTACACAAAAAAATGAAATACTTCAGCATCTTCCTAACCAGAGAAATGAAAGATCTTTACAATGAAAGCTATTAAACACTGCTCAAAGAAGTCAAATATTTACACAAAAAAATGGAAAAGTATTTCATGCTCATGGATTGGACGGATCAGCATTGTTTAGATGTCCATCCTACCAAATGCAGTCTACAGATTCAAAGCAGTACCCATTTAATTACCAACATCATCTTTCTCAGACCTGGAAACAACAATACAAGAATTCATACGGAAACATAAACGTCCACAAATAGCCAAAACAATCCTCAGCAAAAGAAACAAAGTGGGAGGTAGCACATTTCCAGATTTTAAATTTTATTATAAGGCTACAATAATCAAAACAGTCTACTATTAGTACAAGAACAGACATGTAGACCCGTTGGAACAGGAAAGAAATTCTGGAAGCAAACTTCAATTTCTCAACCAACCCATCTTTGACCAAGCTTCCACCAAACACCACTGGAGAGAGGAGAACATATTTAGTAAATGGTTCTGGGAAATTTGGCTGATCACATGCAGAAGAATGAAATAGGACCACTACCTATCACCATACACAACAATCAACTCCAAATGGAGCAAAGATCCAAAGGTAAAAATTCAAACTTTAAGATCTTAGAAAATTCAGGAGACACCATTACGGAAATTGGAATAGGCAACAAATTCCTGATCAAAACCCCAAAAGCCTATGCCATAAGAGATAAGATAGACAAGAGGGACCTCATCAAACTGAAAAGCTTCTGCAAAGCCACGAAACCATCAAGAGAATGGGGAAAAAACCCACAGAATGGGAAAAAATATTTGCCAACTGCATATCTGACCAAGGCCTAACATCCAGGATCTACAAGAACTCAAACATACTGACAGGAAAAAAACAAACAGCCAAATTAAAAAGTAGGGAAAAGACTTGAATTACACTTCTCAAAAGAAGACATACAAGCAGCCAACAGACTCATGAAAAAGTGCTCAGCCTCACTAATCATCAGAGAAATGCAAATCAAAGGCACATTGAGATACCGCCTAACTCCAGTAAGATAGGCCAATGTTAATAAAAAAAAAAAAAAATAACAAACAAACAAAGAACAGCTGCTGGTGAGGATACAGAGAAAAGAGAACGCTTTCTACACTGTTGGTAAGAATGCAAACTAGTTCAACCTCTATGTAAATCAGTGTGGTGATTCCTAAAGGAACTGGAAAAAATTGACCTTTCATATGACCTAGCAATTCCCCTTCTGGGAATATACCCAGAGGAACTTAAATCACTCTATGAAAAAGATACCTGCATATGCATGTTTATTGCAGAACTATTCAAAATAAAAAAAAACCTAGAACCAACCCTGCTGCCCATTGAAACTGAACTGGTTAAAAAATGTGTTACATGTATATGATGAAATATTATGCAGCAATAAAGAAGGATGACATTATGAACTTTGCAGCAACTTTTATGGATTTAGAGTCTATAATTCTCAGTCATCTATCACAGAAGCAAAGAACTGAATACCATATGTTTTCACTCATAAGTAGACCCTGAACATTTACCATAATACTATAAGAAAGGAATTGGCAGTACCTGGAAACTGTCAGGGGAGGGAGATCACATGACATTAATAAGGGTACCCGATCTCAAACCAGGAGAAGTGGGGACCAAAGGAAGGCCCAAGCTTTACCTATATGATGACCACTTGTATACCTAATCCTGAGCTGCATCCCACATCTTTAAAATAAAAAAAAATGTTAAAATAAAAATAAAGTAAGCAATTAAAAATAATTAAAAATAAAACATCATGCCATTCCTCTGCTAAAAGAAAAGGAAAAAAAAAAAGATCCTCTACCATGATCAGGCAGGCTTCATTCCTGGGTTATAGGCTGGTTCTACCTTTGCAAGACCATAAACATACTGATATAAAACCAAAACCCACATGATTATATCATTAGATGCATAAAAAGTATTCAACAAAATCCAGCATTCCTTAATGATAAAAACTCTTGAGCACCTAGAAATAGAAGGAACATTCATCAAAACAATGAGTCATCTATGATAAACCCACAGCCAATATTTTGCTCAGTGGGCAGAAATTGAAAGCATCCCCCCTAAGAAAGGGAATAAGACAAGGATGCTCACTCTTATCCATCCTGTTCAGCATAATGTTGGAAGTTCCAGCCTGAGCAATCAATCAAGAGAAGAAAATCAGGGGTATCCAAAAAGGAAAGAGAAAGTTAAGCTATCCCTCTTTGTAGACAATATGATTTTATATTTTGAAAACCCTAGAGAGCCTGGCAAAAGCCTCCTCGCTCTAATAATTGAATTTGGTGAAGTCTCGAGATACAAAATCAATATACAAAAGAGAGTTACATTTCTATACACCAGCCACAAGCAGACAGAGAATTAAATAAAAAGTACAATTCCAAGCTGGGCTCGGTGGCTCAGCCTGTAATCCCGTGCCTTTGGGAGGCTGAGGTGAGTGGATTGCTTGAGCCCGCGGGTTCGAGACCCACCTGGGCGGCAAGACCTCATCTCTACAATAAATAAAAAAATCAGCCGGGCATGGTAGCGCATGCCTGTAATTCCAGTTACGTGGAAGGGTGAGGCGGAAGGATCGCCGGAGCACAGCAGGTCGAGGCTGCAGTGGCTGGGAGTGGCCACTGCACTCCAGTCTGGGCTACAGAGTGAGACTCCAACTCAAAAAAAAAAACAGTACAATTACATTCAAAATGAAGAAGAAGAAGAAGGGAGAAGAAGGGAGGAGAAGGGAGGAGAAGGGAGGAGAAGGAGAAGGAGAAGAAGAAGAAAAAAAAACCTGGGCATCCACCTAGCCAGAGAAGTGGAAGATCTTTACAATGAGAACTACAAAATGCTGCTCAGAGTAATCAAGAATGACACAAAGCAATGGAAAAACATTCCATGCTCATGTATTGAAAGAATCAATATTGTTAAAATGTCCATCCTACCCAAGGCAATCTAAAGATTCAGTGCAATACCTATCAAATTACCAACATCATTTTTCTCAAACTTGGAAATGACAATACAGAAATTCATCTGGAAACAAAAATGAGCATGAATAGCCAAAACAATACCAAAAAAAAAAAAAAAAAAAGGAAAAAGCAGGAGGCATCACACTTCCAGACTTTAAACTTTTGTTTTTGTTTATTTTTATTTATCATTTTTAAATTGTGGGGTACAATTCTGGCTTAGGTATACAAATATTCATTGTGCAGCTACCCTTGTTGATGAAGTGTGCCCTCCCCTTTTACTACAAGACTGTAGTAACCAAAACAGCCTGGTATTGATACAAGAGTAGGCACACAGACCAAAGGAACAGGA
>NW_007223192.1:0-523 GCF_000164805.1 Carlito syrichta | reverse complement strand
ACAATACCAAAAAAAAAAAAAATAAGGAAAAAGCAGGAGGCATCACACTTCCAGACTTTAAACTTTTGTTTTTGTTTATTTTTATTTATCATTTTAAAATTGTGGGGTACAATTCTGGCTTAGGTATACAAATATTAATTGTGCAGCTACCCTTGTTGATGAGGTGTGCCCTCCCCTTTTACTACAAGACTGTAGTAACCAAAACAGCCTGGTATTGATACAAGAGTAGGCACACAGACCAAAGGAACAGGACAGAGATTCCAGAAACAAAAAATCAGTTTCTCAACCAACTAATCTTCAACAAAGCCACCAATGACAATCACTGGGGAAAGGAGATCACATTTAGCAAATGGGAAAACTGGCTGACCACATGCATAAAAATGAAACTGGACCCCTACCTATCACCATATACAACAATCAACTCTAAATGGATCAAAGACCTAAAGGTAAAACATCAAACTATGTGAATCCTAGAAGAAAATGTAGGAAACACTCTGATGGACATCAGAGTAGGCAACGGATG
>NW_007223191.1:0-737 GCF_000164805.1 Carlito syrichta | reverse complement strand
TGCAATCTAAAGATTCAGTGCAATACCTATCAAATTACCAACATCATTTTTCTCAAACTTGGAAATGACAATACAGAAATTCATCTGGAAACAAAAATGAGCATGAATAGCCAAAACAATACCAAAAAAAAAAAAAAAAAAAAGGAAAAAGCAGGAGGCATCACACTTCCAGACTTTAAACTTTTGTTTTTGTTTATTTTTATTTATCATTTTTAAATTGTGGGGTACAATTCTGGCTTAGGTATACAAATATTCATTGTGCAGCTACCCTTGTTGATGAAGTGTGCCCTCCCCTTTTACTACAAGACTGTAGTAACCAAAACAGCCTGGTATTGATACAAGAGTAGGCACACAGACCAAAGGAACAGGAAAGAGATTCCAGAAACAAAAAATCAGTTTCTCAACCAACTAATCTTCAACAAAGCCACCAATGACAATCACTGGGGAAAGGAGATCACATTTAGCAAATGGGAAAACTGGCTGACCACATGCATAAAAATGAAGCTGGACCCCTACCTATCACCATATACAACAATCAACTCTAAATGGATCAAAGACCTAAAGGTAAAACATCAAACTATGTGAATCCTAGAAGAAAATGTAGGAAACACTCTGATGGACATCAGAGTACGCAACGGATTCTTGACCAAATCTCCAAAAGTAAATGCCATAAAGGCTAAGAAAAACAAGTGGGATCTTATCCACTGAAAACCTTTTGCACAGCAAAAGAAACCAAC
>NW_007223190.1:0-6060 GCF_000164805.1 Carlito syrichta | reverse complement strand
GAGGCATCACACTTCCAGACTTTAAACTTTTGTTTTTGTTTATTTTTATTTATCATTTTTAAATTGTGGGGTACAATTCTGGCTTAGGTATACAAATATTCATTGTGCAGCTACCCTTGTTGATGAAGTGTGCCCTCCCCTTTTACTACAAGACTGTAGTAACCAAAACAGCCTGGTATTGATACAAGAGTAGGCACACAGACCAAAGGAACAGGAAAGAGATTCCAGAAACAAAAAATCAGTTTCTCAACCAACTAATCTTCAACAAAGCCACCAATGACAATCACTGGGGAAAGGAGATCACATTTAGCAAATGGGAAAACTGGCTGACCACATGCATAAAAATGAAACTGGACCCCTACCTATCACCATATACAACAATCAACTCTAAATGGATCAAAGACCTAAAGGTAAAACATCAAACTATGTGAATCCTAGAAGAAAATGTAGGAAACACTCTGATGGACATCAGAGTAGGCAACGGATTCTTGACCAAATCTCCAAAAGTAAATGCCATAAAGGCTAAGAAAAACAAGTGGGATCTTATCCACTGAAAACCTTTTGCACAGCAAAAGAAACCAACAAGAGAGTAAAGAGCCAACTCATGGAATGTTAAGTAATATTTGCTAACTATGTATCTGGCAAAGGCTTAACATCCAGAATCTACAAGGAACTCAAATGGCCTGAAAGGGAAAAAAACAAACAACCCTGTTAAAAAGTGGGCAAAGGACATGAATAGACACACTCAGCAAAAGGAGATATACAGGAAACTAACAGATACACAAAAAATGCTCAGCCTCACTAATCATCAGAGAAATGCAAATCAAAACTACATAAGATACCACCTGACTTCAATAAGGATGACCATCATTAATAAATAAATTTAAACAAAAACAAAAACAAACACAAAGCAGATCCAGGTGTTGATGTGGAAAAAAGGAATTCTTCTACACTGTTGGTAAGTTCAGCCTCTATAGAAAGCAGTGTGGTGATTACTAAAAGAACTAAAAATTGACCTTCTATACAGTCCTGCTATCCCTCTCCTGGGGATATACCCAGAGGAACATAAAATGTTCTATGAAAAAGATACCTGCACACTGTGTTTATAGCTACACTATTCACAATAGCAAAAACATGGAACCAACCCTACTGCCCATCAAAAGCAAACCAGATTAAAAATGTGGTACACATACATGATGGAGTATTATGCAGCCATAAAGAAGAACAAAATCATGGACTTCACAGCAAATTGGATGGAGTTGGAGACAATCATATTTAGTGTTTTATCATAGAAACAAAGAACTGAATACAGCATGTTCTCTCTTATATTAATAAGTGGGACCTGAACATTAATCACATTAGCACAAGGGAGGAACTGTCAGTCACTCGGTACTGCCAGGGAAGGTGGGGGGGCAGATAACAACACAAAGCATATGTGGTCCCAAACCAGGGGAAAAGAGGGCCAGTTGGAGGTTCAAACTTAACCTGTCTGCAGCCTACTTGTGTAGTTCATCCTTACTTGTACCTTATAGTTCTATGATTTTAAAAAATGAAATAAATGCCAAATAAAATGTAAAAATAATATTTTGAAATTAATTGCTGGACTAACATGAAAGAATACTCTAGAAGTTAAAACAAAAGTAAAAGAGATACTCTGGTGTGTAAGCAATTATCAAATATTCCACTTGTCCGAGAGTTGTCTACTGATCCCTGATGGTTTTAAGCTCCTCCTTCATAGGAGGACATCCATGAGAGGCTGTAGATAAACCATAGCCCTCACTCAGGGTTGAGGATGGGACATTCCCACACATATAGAGGATCCCAAAGAGTATGTCACTCATTGTAAGGGTGAACAAGAAATAAACCTGCCACAGAAGGAGAAAGCCAGAAAACTTGTCTGTATTGATTCAGGTGCTGAAGTGGAAGGAAAAAACATGTTTTGAGAAGTACGTGCAGGTTCTTCTCATGCTGTTCTAGGTCCGAATTCCTAATGCTTATGTAGGTCAAAAAACTTCAAATGAATAATGTATTTAGCATGATCTCATGTTAGTAGGGGCACCACACAACTCAAAAGCAGGGTTAAACCCTCTCTGGAAGAATCTACTTCAACTTAGGCCTCAAAGAACTCCCACAGATAGAGGTCCTAAGAAAACAAACAGCTCATAGTCAAAAATCTAATAACACACAACAAACCACCTAGAGTGGGAGCAAGCAGAAAGAGCAGACAGCAGAGTCCAACTGTGAAGATTTCAGATACTGTACTTATCAGACAGTTATTAAAATATCATCGTTAATATAGCTACAAAATTCTTAAGGCTTGAAAATAGAATAAGACATAAGAAACTATAAAGAAGACAAAATAGATGTGAATAAAAAAATAAACAGAACTTTTGTAAGTAAAACATAATTGAAATCAAATTATGTTTCTCCAAGCTCATCTCAAACCAGATTTCTAGTTGTTCCCTAAACTTTCTTGTCTCTGTTCCTTTACTTCCATTACCTACTTATTTTGAACTATATTTTTTCTCTCTGAATTTTGAACTCCTATCCATTGATCAGACTCAGTTCCAATGCCAACTTCTCCATTTAGCCATCACAGACTTCCTTCTAAATGAAATTATTCATATAGACCTCCATGATTTGTTTATACATTATATGTGACACTTAGAATAATTTTTATTGGTTAATTGTTGCTAGATTTATTGTCAATTAGTTTCTAAACAACTGGAGAGAAAGAGGTCATAATATAAGCAACTCTATTTGTCCTACCTGACTGAGTATCTTACCCAGAATAGATGTTCAGTGTATACTGACTGAACTGATTGGAGCTAAATTTTCTTTTATTCCTATAATGTATTCCATTCTATAGCTATAGAAACGTAAGCAATGAACAATAAAGAAACACACTTGGCCTAATTCCCATGGCACATTATTAAAGTGAAGTTAAAATTGCATCTCCTGCAGTATCTTGCTGTCTTTCCACTGAGCTAGATTTATGATAGTAAGAGACTCATATTCTTTTGGCATCAAATTAATTCCCAGTTTTTCTCAATTTATGTTGTGGCATTATTATTATTATTAGCATGATAATATTATATTAAGTATAAGATAAAATCTATTTAAAACCAATTCTATTCAAGGTATTTAGAGTTTTTAAAATTGACACATAATATGTGTACATACTTACAGGGTACATAGTGATGTTGCAATACATATCACAAATAGTAATCAGATCAGGGTAAGTAGCATATCCATCATTTTAAACATTAATCATTTCTCTGTATTTGAAACATTCAATACCCTCCTTCTAGCTAGTTGAAACTATATATTATGTTACTGTTAACTATAGTCATCCTACAGTGCTATAGAATACTAGAACTTGTTTCTTCTATCTAGCTATAATTTTGTATTATTTAACAAATTTTCTCTATCCCATACACTTCCTTCTAGCCTTCCCAGCCTCTAGGACTCTCTGTTCTACTTTTTTAATTTCTGTGAGATCAATTTTTTTAAGCTCCCATATATGAAGGAGAATACGCAGTGTTTAACTTTCTGTTCCTGGCTTATTTCAGTTAAAATAATATCTGCCAAACCTATCCACGTTGCTGCTAATGATAGGTTTTCATTTTTTTTTATAGTTGAATAGTATTCTGTGGTGTACATAGACACATTTTCTTTAGCTAGTTATCTGTTGCTTGACACCTAGGTTGATTCCATGTCTTGGCTATTGTGAATAATGCTGCAATAAATATGTGGGTGCAGATGTATGTTTGATACACTGATTCCTATTCCTTTGGATAAATACCCAGTAGTGGGATTGCTGGATCTTATGATAGTTTCATTTGTAGTTTTTGGAGGTACCTCATATTGTTCTCCTTTGTGACTGTACTAGTCCACATTCCCAACAAACAGCATATAAAATGTCTATCCAGGATTTTTAAAAAAATCATTAACACAACTTATTAAATTAAATTAGTCTGAAAAATAGGGTTGTTCTGTTAGGGGCAGGGGAGTGATACAAGTTAGATGGTAGGTGTTCTAGACACTAAAAAGATGATAACTTGGTGTCAAATCCTGCTGAGGGAATCTAGAAAAATTTAAACTGAAGTGTAGGTTGTTTACGGGTTGGATAATAATAGAAAAGGTATTAAATAGAGAGGGGGAAAAAGAAAAGATGGGAAAGCAGCTACAATGAGTATTAAATATGATGAATCTCTGTTACAGAAAGGAAGACTGAAAAACAATGTGGGTAGAATTACAAACATCAGGTAAACAGTCAGTCCTTCTTTAATGCCTCTTTTCTTTTGGATAATATCAAAATGGTTTCAATTTTTAAAAAGTAAATTTGGCATGAAATGGTTCTGTAACATGGCCTGCCCACTTATGGGATTTAGGGCAAAAAAAAAATGTAAACCAGCTGTAATATTGAGGTTTAAGAATCATCTGTTGTTCATATCCAGTAGCTTTTCCCATGGAATTACAAAAAGAATTGTATGATGGATAGTCTACATCCTAATTATGTAATTACAGAGTGGAGAAGAATAGTTGAAGAGGAGCCATTCATCCTTGTGTGCAATGCCTGCATAATCTATGCATCATGTAATGGATGGAGCTCTTACTATCCAGTAAACCTTTATTTTATTATAAAAGAATGAAATGTTGTCTTTCATATGCGATTAGAATACATATGTTTAAGCCAGTGAAAAACAAAAATTAGAACTAATCTAAAACTTCAACCTGAGCATCAACCAAATTCAAATGAGTTACTATTCAGATTTTAATATACTTTTAGGGAAACAATTGTTCTCAACTTATTTCCTCTACTCCTTTCAAGTGCAGCCAGTCCCAAAGCAGGAATATCAGAGTGCATCCCAGCAGATAAAGAATTAAGGGCAAATGTCAAAACTTTCTAGGTGTGAACCTAATGGAAGTTTCTGAACCTAATGGAAAATCTAAGTGCTGAGTTCAGAGTAAATAATCAATCATCTATTTTATCAACTATTTCTGTGCCTTTGATGTCAAGAGAGGTTATATGTGCTGTATCTCTCAGAGAAATCTCTCCTTTCCAGTTTACCCGAAAGCAATTCTACGTATGGAAAGTGTTATCACCGCTATTAGCTATTCAGAATGGCAGAATGTGAAGTCAAAAAAATAAAAAACCATTCAGAAACTCTGCTACCCTGGAAACATGACATAATGGAAAATATTATTTACAAGGTGTTGGAGGAAGAGTAGAGGGGAAAGAATTTACTAAAGGAGCTGTAGAAGCCTCACTGTTCAGACGGGTAGCAGGTGTCTTTTCAAGACACCTGTGGCAGAAACATTTGCTGACTTTAATTCTTCATCTTTATTAAAATCACAATGCACACTGGAGATATTTGGGCGGGGAGTAAACAGAGAACAAGTTGGCCAAAATAAATAGAAGAGAAAGAAATACTGGCAAAATCTGCTACTTAATCCTCCCAGGGTAAAACATGTTGGGCCCAAGAGAATAGGAGCTGTTTTTCCCATCTCTGCTCATTTTCCTTCATTGTGTCTTGGCCTTTCTTCATGGTGTGGGGTTTCTGGTCAGCCAGCAAAACTTTCCTTGCAGAGCTCGTGTCTTTGCTTACTGCAGCAACATGTCTTTCACTGCTACAGCATGTGACATGCCTGGGCTTGGAAATGGATTCGCGATTTACTCCTGGGCCACCGGTTCAAATTGCAGAGAACAGCTTGCTCAAACTCTGGGGGAAAGATGCTGACTGACAGTAATTGATAAGGTCATTCCTGCTGGATGATCCTCCAGTGGAGAAAAGGTAGTGTACTTAATAGAGAACTAGGAACATCAGTTCCAGGAAAAAATGGCTTCACATTTCACATGACATCCAAGAATTATATCATTCCCTGTAGTCCACCGTATAATAAGAAGTCTGTAGCTTTCATTCTGTAAAAATTATTAGTCATTTGTGGCTGAAAAATGAATCAGTGAAGTTAACCTACATTGTCAGGTTTGATTTATCTGGAGGTAAACAACATTCTAAGAGGATTTAGTGGGCTAGTGTTTAGTGAAAGGGTATG
>NW_007223189.1:0-4641 GCF_000164805.1 Carlito syrichta | reverse complement strand
ACACAAAGCATATGTGGTCCCAAACCAGGGGAAAAGAGGGCCAGTTGGAGGTTCAAACTTAACCTGTCTGCAGCCTACTTGTGTAGTTCATCCTTACTTGTACCTTATAGTTCTATGATTTTAAAAAATGAAATAAATGCCAAATAAAATGTAAAAATAATATTTTGAAATTAATTGCTGGACTAACATGAAAGAATACTCTAGAAGTTAAAACAAAAGTAAAAGAGATACTCTGGTGTGTAAGCAATTATCAAATATTCCACTTGTCCGAGAGTTGTCTACTGATCCCTGATGGTTTTAAGCTCCTCCTTCATAGGAGGACATCCATGAGAGGCTGTAGATAAACCATAGCCCTCACTCAGGGTTGAGGATGGGACATTCCCACACATATAGAGGATCCCAAAGAGTATGTCACTCATTGTAAGGGTGAACAAGAAATAAACCTGCCACAGAAGGAGAAAGCCAGAAAACTTGTCTGTATTGATTCAGGTGCTGAAGTGGAAGGAAAAAACATGTTTTGAGAAGTACGTGCAGGTTCTTCTCATGCTGTTCTAGGTCCGAATTCCTAATGCTTATGTAGGTCAAAAAACTTCAAATGAATAATGTATTTAGCATGATCTCATGTTAGTAGGGGCACCACACAACTCAAAAGCAGGGTTAAACCCTCTCTGGAAGAATCTACTTCAACTTAGGCCTCAAAGAACTCCCACAGATAGAGGTCCTAAGAAAACAAACAGCTCATAGTCAAAAATCTAATAACACACAACAAACCACCTAGAGTGGGAGCAAGCAGAAAGAGCAGACAGCAGAGTCCAACTGTGAAGATTTCAGATACTGTACTTATCAGACAGTTATTAAAATATCATCGTTAATATAGCTACAAAATTCTTAAGGCTTGAAAATAGAATAAGACATAAGAAACTATAAAGAAGACAAAATAGATGTGAATAAAAAAATAAACAGAACTTTTGTAAGTAAAACATAATTGAAATCAAATTATGTTTCTCCAAGCTCATCTCAAACCAGATTTCTAGTTGTTCCCTAAACTTTCTTGTCTCTGTTCCTTTACTCCCATTACCTACTTATTTTGAACTATATTTTTTCTCTCTGAATTTTGAACTCCTATCCATTGATTCAGACTCAGTTCCAATGCCAACTTCTCCATTTAGCCATCACAGACTTCCTTCTAAATGAAATTATTCATATAGACCTCCATGATTTGTTTATACATTATATGTGACACTTAGAATAATTTTTATTGGTTAATTGTTGCTAGATTTATTGTCAATTAGTTTCTAAACAACTGGAGAGAAAGAGGTCATAATATAAGCAACTCTATTTGTCCTACCTGACTGAGTATCTTACCCAGAATAGATGTTCAGTGTATACTGACTGAACTGATTGGAGCTAAATTTTCTTTTATTCCTATAATGTATTCCATTCTATAGCTATAGAAACGTAAGCAATGAACAATAAAGAAACACACTTGGCCTAATTCCCATGGCACATTATTAAAGTGAAGTTAAAATTGCATCTCCTGCAGTATCTTGCTGTCTTTCCACTGAGCTAGATTTATGATAGTAAGAGACTCATATTCTTTTGGCATCAAATTAATTCCCAGTTTTTCTCAATTTATGTTGTGGCATTATTATTATTATTAGCATGATAATATTATATTAAGTATAAGATAAAATCTATTTAAAACCAATTCTATTCAAGGTATTTAGAGTTTTTAAAATTGACACATAATATGTGTACATACTTACAGGGTACATAGTGATGTTGCAATACATATCACAAATAGTAATCAGATCAGGGTAAGTAGCATATCCATCATTTTAAACATTAATCATTTCTCTGTATTTGAAACATTCAATACCCTCCTTCTAGCTAGTTGAAACTATATATTATGTTACTGTTAACTATAGTCATCCTACAGTGCTATAGAATACTAGAACTTGTTTCTTCTATCTAGCTATAATTTTGTATTATTTAACAAATTTTCTCTATCCCATACACTTCCTTCTAGCCTTCCCAGCCTCTAGGACTCTCTGTTCTACTTTTTTAATTTCTGTGAGATCAATTTTTTTAAGCTCCCATATATGAAGGAGAATACGCAGTGTTTAACTTTCTGTTCCTGGCTTATTTCAGTTAAAATAATATCTGCCAAACCTATCCACGTTGCTGCTAATGATAGGTTTTCATTTTTTTTTATAGTTGAATAGTATTCTGTGGTGTACATAGACACATTTTCTTTAGCTAGTTATCTGTTGCTTGACACCTAGGTTGATTCCATGTCTTGGCTATTGTGAATAATGCTGCAATAAATATGTGGGTGCAGATGTATGTTTGATACACTGAATCCTATTCCTTGGGATAAATACCCAGTAGTGGGATTGCTGGATCTTATGATAGTTTCATTTGTAGTTTTTGGAGGTACCTCATATTGTTCTCCTTTGTGACTGTACTAGTCCACATTCCCAACAAACAGCATATAAAATGTCTATCCAGGATTTTTAAAAAAATCATTAACACAACTTATTAAATTAAATTAGTCTGAAAAATAGGGTTGTTCTGTTAGGGGCAGGGGAGTGATACAAGTTAGATGGTAGGTGTTCTAGACACTAAAAAGATGATAACTTGGTGTCAAATCCTGCTGAGGGAATCTAGAAAAATTTAAACTGAAGTGTAGGTTGTTTACGGGTTGGATAATAATAGAAAAGGTATTAAATAGAGAGGGGGAAAAAGAAAAGATGGGAAAGCAGCTACAATGAGTATTAAATATGATGAATCTCTGTTACAGAAAGGAAGACTGAAAAACAATGTGGGTAGAATTACAAACATCAGGTAAACAGTCAGTCCTTCTTTAATGCCTCTTTTCTTTTGGATAATACCAAAATGGTTTCAATTTTTAAAAAGTAAATTTGGCATGAAATGGTTCTGTAACATGGCCTGCCCACTTATGGGATTTAGGGCAAAAAAAAAAATGTAAACCAGCTGTGATATTGAGGTTTAAGAATCATCTGTTGTTCATATCCAGTAGCTTTTCCCATGGAATTACAAAAAGAATTGTATGATGGATAGTCTACATCCTAATTATGTAATTACAGAGTGGAGAAGAATAGTTGAAGAGGAGCCATTTCATCCTTGTGTGCAATGCCTGCATAATCTATGCATCATGTAATGGATGGAGCTCTTACTATCCAGTAAACCTTTATTTTATTATAAAAGAATGAAATGTTGTCTTTCATATGCGATTAGAATACATATGTTTAAGCCAGTGAAAAACAAAAATTAGAACTAATCTAAAACTTCAACCTGAGCATCAACCAAATTCAAATGAGTTACTATTCAGATTTTAATATACTTTTAGGGAAACAATTGTTCTCAACTTATTTCCTCTACTCCTTTCAAGTGCAGCCAGTCCCAAAGCAGGAATATCAGAGTGCATCCCAGCAGATAAAGAATTAAGGGCAAATGTCAAAACTTTCTAGGTGTGAACCTAATGGAAGTTTCTGAACCTAATGGAAAATCTAAGTGCTGAGTTCAGAGTAAATAATCAATCATCTATTTTATCAACTATTTCTGTGCCTTTGATGTCAAGAGAGGTTATATGTGCTGTATCTCTCAGAGAAATCTCTCCTTTCCAGTTTACCCGAAAGCAATTCTACGTGTGGAAAGTGTTATCACCGCTATTAGCTATTCAGAATGGCAGAATGTGAAGTCAAAAAAATAAAAAACCATTCAGAAACTCTGCTACCCTGGAAACATGACATAATGGAAAATATTATTTACAAGGTGTTGGAGGAAGAGTAGAGGGGAAAGAATTTACTAAAGGAGCTGTAGAAGCCTCACTGTTCAGACGGGTAGCAGGTGTCTTTTCAAGACACCTGTGGCAGAAACATTTGCTGACTTTAATTCTTCATCTTTATTAAAATCACAATGCACACTGGAGATATTTGGGCGGGGAGTAAACAGAGAACAAGTTGGCCAAAATAAATAGAAGAGAAAGAAATACTGGCAAAATCTGCTACTTAATCCTCCCAGGGTAAAACATGTTGGGCCCAAGAGAATAGGAGCTGTTTTTCCCATCTCTGCTCATTTTCCTTCATTGTGTCTTGGCCTTTCTTCATGGTGTGGGGTTTCTGGTCAGCCAGCAAAACTTTCCTTGCAGAGCTCGTGTCTTTGCTTACTGCAGCAACATGTCTTTCACTGCTACAGCATGTGACATGCCTGGGCTTGGAAATGGATTCGCGATTTACTCCTGGGCCACCGGTTCAAATTGCAGAGAACAGCTTGCTCAAACTCTGGGGGAAAGATGCTGACTGACAGTAATTGATAAGGTCATTCCTGCTGGATGATCCTCCAGTGGAGAAAAGGTAGTGTACTTAATAGAGAACTAGGAACATCAGTTCCAGGAAAAAATGGCTTCACATTTCACATGACATCCAAGAATTATATCATTCCCTGTAGTCCACCGTATAATAAGAAGTCTGTAGCTTTCATTCTGTAAAAATTATTAGTCATTTGTGGCTGAAAAATGAATCAGTGAAGTTAACCTACATTGTCAGGTTTGATTTATCTGGAGGTAAACAACATTCTAAGAGGATTTAGTGGGCTAGTGTTTAGTGAAAGGGTATG
>NW_007223188.1:0-4472 GCF_000164805.1 Carlito syrichta | reverse complement strand
ATTAATTGCTGGACTAACATGACAGAATACTCTAGAAGTTAGAACAAAAGTAAAAGAGATACTCTGGTGTGTAAGCAATTATCAAATATTCCACTTGTCCGAGAGTTGTCTACTGATCCCTGATGGTTTTAAGCTCCTCCTTCATAGGAGGACATCCATGAGAGGCTGTAGATAAACCATAGCCCTCACTCAGGGTTGAGGATGGGACATTCCCACACATATAGAGGATCCCAAAGAGTATGTCACTCATTGTGAGGGTGAACAAGAAATAAACCTGCCACAGAAGGAGAAAGCCAGAAAACTTGTCTGTATTGATTCAGGTGCTGAAGTGGAAGGAAAAAACATGTTTTGAGAAGTACGTGCAGGTTCTTCTCATGCTGTTCTAGGTCCGAATTCCTAATGCTTATGTAGGTCAAAAAACTTCAAATGAATAATGTATTTAGCATGATCTCATGTTAGTAGGGGCACCACACAACTCAAAAGCAGGGTTAAACCCTCTCTGGAAGAATCTACTTCAACTTAGGCCTCACAGAACTCCCACAGATAGAGGTCCTAAGAAAACAAACAGCTCATAGTCAAAAATCTAATAACACACAACAAACCACCTAGAGTGGGAGCAAGCAGAAAGAGCAGACAGCAGAGTCCAACTGTGAAGATTTCAGATACTGTACTTATCAGACAGTTATTAAAATATCATCGTTAATATAGCTACAAAATTCTTAACGGCTTGAAAATAGAATAAGACATAAGAAACTATAAAGAAGACAAAATAGATGTGAATAAAAAAATAAACAGAACTTTTGTAAGTAAAACATAATTGAAATCAAATTATGTTTCTCCAAGCTCATCTCAAACCAGATTTCTAGTTGTTCCCTAAACTTTCTTGTCTCTGTTCCTTTACTCCCATTACCTACTTATTTTGAACTATATTTTTTCTCTCTGAATTTTGAACTCCTATCCATTGATTCAGACTCAGTTCCAATGCCAACTTCTCCATTTAGCCATCACAGACTTCCTTCTAAATGAAATTATTCATATAGACCTCCATGATTTGTTTATACATTATATGTGACACTTAGAATAATTTTTATTGGTTAATTGTTGCTAGATTTATTGTCAATTAGTTTCTAAACAACTGGAGAGAAAGAGGTCATAATATAAGCAACTCTATTTGTCCTACCTGACTGAGTATCTTACCCAGAATAGATGTTCAGTGTATACTGACTGAACTGATTGGAGCTAAATTTTCTTTTATTCCTATAATGTATTCCATTCTATAGCTATAGAAACGTAAGCAATGAACAATAAAGAAACACACTTGGCCTAATTCCCATGGCACATTATTAAAGTGAAGTTAAAATTGCATCTCCTGCAGTATCTTGCTGTCTTTCCACTGAGCTAGATTTATGATAGTAAGAGACTCATATTCTTTTGGCATCAAATTAATTCCCAGTTTTTCTCAATTTATGTTGTGGCATTATTATTATTATTAGCATGATAATATTATATTAAGTATAAGATAAAATCTATTTAAAACCAATTCTATTCAAGGTATTTAGAGTTTTTAAAATTGACACATAATATGTGTACATACTTACAGGGTACATAGTGATGTTGCAATACATATCACAAATAGTAATCAGATCAGGGTAAGTAGCATATCCATCATTTTAAACATTAATCATTTCTCTGTATTTGAAACATTCAATACCCTCCTTCTAGCTAGTTGAAACTATATATTATGTTACTGTTAACTATAGTCATCCTACAGTGCTATAGAATACTAGAACTTGTTTCTTCTATCTAGCTATAATTTTGTATTATTTAACAAATTTTCTCTATCCCATACACTTCCTTCTAGCCTTCCCAGCCTCTAGGACTCTCTGTTCTACTTTTTTAATTTCTGTGAGATCAATTTTTTTAAGCTCCCATATATGAAGGAGAATACGCAGTGTTTAACTTTCTGTTCCTGGCTTATTTCAGTTAAAATAATATCTGCCAAACCTATCCACGTTGCTGCTAATGATAGGTTTTCATTTTTTTTTATAGTTGAATAGTATTCTGTGGTGTACATAGACACATTTTCTTTAGCTAGTTATCTGTTGCTTGACACCTAGGTTGATTCCATGTCTTGGCTATTGTGAATAATGCTGCAATAAATATGTGGGTGCAGATGTATGTTTGATACACTGATTCCTATTCCTTTGGATAAATACCCAGTAGTGGGATTGCTGGATCTTATGATAGTTTCATTTGTAGTTTTTGGAGGTACCTCATATTGTTCTCCTTTGTGACTGTACTAGTCCACATTCCCAACAAACAGCATATAAAATGTCTATCCAGGATTTTTAAAAAAATCATTAACACAACTTATTAAATTAAATTAGTCTGAAAAATAGGGTTGTTCTGTTAGGGGCAGGGGAGTGATACAAGTTAGATGGTAGGTGTTCTAGACACTAAAAAGATGATAACTTGGTGTCAAATCCTGCTGAGGGAATCTAGAAAAATTTAAACTGAAGTGTAGGTTGTTTACGGGTTGGATAATAATAGAAAAGGTATTAAATAGAGAGGGGGAAAAAGAAAAGATGGGAAAGCAGCTACAATGAGTATTAAATATGATGAATCTCTGTTACAGAAAGGAAGACTGAAAAACAATGTGGGTAGAATTACAAACATCAGGTAAACAGTCAGTCCTTCTTTAATGCCTCTTTTCTTTTGGATAATACCAAAATGGTTTCAATTTTTAAAAAGTAAATTTGGCATGAAATGGTTCTGTAACATGGCCTGCCCACTTATGGGATTTAGGGCAAAAAAAAAATGTAAACCAGCTGTGATATTGAGGTTTAAGAATCATCTGTTGTTCATATCCAGTAGCTTTTCCCATGGAATTACAAAAAGAATTGTATGATGGATAGTCTACATCCTAATTATGTAATTACAGAGTGGAGAAGAATAGTTGAAGAGGAGCCATTTCATCCTTGTGTGCAATGCCTGCATAATCTATGCATCATGTAATGGATGGAGCTCTTACTATCCAGTAAACCTTTATTTTATTATAAAAGAATGAAATGTTGTCTTTCATATGCGATTAGAATACATATGTTTAAGCCAGTGAAAAACAAAAATTAGAACTAATCTAAAACTTCAACCTGAGCATCAACCAAATTCAAATGAGTTACTATTCAGATTTTAATATACTTTTAGGGAAACAATTGTTCTCAACTTATTTCCTCTACTCCTTTCAAGTGCAGCCAGTCCCAAAGCAGGAATATCAGAGTGCATCCCAGCAGATAAAGAATTAAGGGCAAATGTCAAAACTTTCTAGGTGTGAACCTAATGGAAGTTTCTGAACCTAATGGAAAATCTAAGTGCTGAGTTCAGAGTAAATAATCAATCATCTATTTTATCAACTATTTCTGTGCCTTTGATGTCAAGAGAGGTTATATGTGCTGTATCTCTCAGAGAAATCTCTCCTTTCCAGTTTACCCGAAAGCAATTCTACGTATGGAAAGTGTTATCACCGCTATTAGCTATTCAGAATGGCAGAATGTGAAGTCAAAAAAATAAAAAACCATTCAGAAACTCTGCTACCCTGGAAACATGACATAATGGAAAATATTATTTACAAGGTGTTGGAGGAAGAGTAGAGGGGAAAGAATTTACTAAAGGAGCTGTAGAAGCCTCACTGTTCAGACGGGTAGCAGGTGTCTTTTCAAGACACCTGTGGCAGAAACATTTGCTGACTTTAATTCTTCATCTTTATTAAAATCACAATGCACACTGGAGATATTTGGGCGGGGAGTAAACAGAGAACAAGTTGGCCAAAATAAATAGAAGAGAAAGAAATACTGGCAAAATCTGCTACTTAATCCTCCCAGGGTAAAACATGTTGGGCCCAAGAGAATAGGAGCTGTTTTTCCCATCTCTGCTCATTTTCCTTCATTGTGTCTTGGCCTTTCTTCATGGTGTGGGGTTTCTGGTCAGCCAGCAAAACTTTCCTTGCAGAGCTCGTGTCTTTGCTTACTGCAGCAACATGTCTTTCACTGCTACAGCATGTGACATGCCTGGGCTTGGAAATGGATTCGCGATTTACTCCTGGGCCACCGGTTCAAATTGCAGAGAACAGCTTGCTCAAACTCTGGGGGAAAGATGCTGACTGACAGTAATTGATAAGGTCATTCCTGCTGGATGATCCTCCAGTGGAGAAAAGGTAGTGTACTTAATAGAGAACTAGGAACATCAGTTCCAGGAAAAAATGGCTTCACATTTCACATGACATCCAAGAATTATATCATTCCCTGTAGTCCACCGTATAATAAGAAGTCTGTAGCTTTCATTCTGTAAAAATTATTAGTCATTTGTGGCTGAAAAATGAATCAGTGAAGTTAACCTACATTGTCAGGTTTGATTTATCTGGAGGTAAACAACATTCTAAGAGGATTTAGTGGGCTAGTGTTTAGTGAAAGGGTATG
>NW_007223187.1:0-511 GCF_000164805.1 Carlito syrichta | reverse complement strand
CCTGCCACAGAAGGAGAAAGCCAGAAAACTTGTCTGTATTGATTCAGGTGCTGAAGTGGAAGGAAAAAACATGTTTTGAGAAGTACGTGCAGGTTCTTCTCATGCTGTTCTAGGTCCGAATTCCTAATGCTTATGTAGGTCAAAAAACTTCAAATGAATAATGTATTTAGCATGATCTCATGTTAGTAGGGGCACCACACAACTCAAAAGCAGGGTTAAACCCTCTCTGGAAGAATCTACTTCAACTTAGGCCTCAAAGAACTCCCACAGATAGAGGTCCTAAGAAAACAAACAGCTCATAGTCAAAAATCTAATAACACACAACAAACCACCTAGAGTGGGAGCAAGCAGAAAGAGCAGACAGCAGAGTCCAACTGTGAAGATTTCAGATACTGTACTTATCAGACAGTTATTAAAATATCATCGTTAATATAGCTACAAAATTCTTAAGGCTTGAAAATAGAATAAGACATAAGAAACTATAAAGAAGACAAAATAGATGTGAATAAAA
>NW_007223186.1:0-744 GCF_000164805.1 Carlito syrichta | reverse complement strand
TGAAGTGGAAGGAAAAAACATGCTTTGAGAAGTACGTGCAGGCTCTTCTCATGCTGTTCTAGGTCCGAATTCCTAATGCTTATGTAGGTCAAAAAACTTCAAATGAATAATGTATTTAGCATGATCTCATGTTAGTAGGGGCACCACACAACTCAAAAGCAGGGTTAAACCCTCTCTGGAAGAATCTACTTCAACTTAGGCCTCAAAGAACTCCCACAGATAGAGGTCCTAAGAAAACAAACAGCTCATAGTCAAAAATCTAATAACACACAACAAACCACCTAGAGTGGGAGCAAGCAGAAAGAGCAGACAGCAGAGTCCAACTGTGAAGATTTCAGATACTGTACTTATCAGACAGTTATTAAAATATCATCGTTAATATAGCTACAAAATTCTTAAGGCTTGAAAATAGAATAAGACATAAGAAACTATAAAGAAGACAAAATAGATGTGAATAAAAAAATAAACAGAACTTTTGTAAGTAAAACATAATTGAAATCAAATTATGTTTCTCCAAGCTCATCTCAAACCAGATTTCTAGTTGTTCCCTAAACTTTCTTGTCTCTGTTCCTTTACTCCCATTACCTACTTATTTTGAACTATATTTTTTCTCTCTGAATTTTGAACTCCTATCCATTGATTCAGACTCAGTTCCAATGCCAACTTCTCCATTTAGCCATCACAGACTTCCTTCTAAATGAAATTATTCATATAGACCTCCATGATTTGTTTATACATTATATG
>NW_007223185.1:0-756 GCF_000164805.1 Carlito syrichta | reverse complement strand
CATTTTGGTCGATGTCAATTATTCATTACTAAAAACTCTGATTTGGGCATACGTGGTTTGACAATTAACTTCACAAACTTGTCACCTTACACTTACATAGGTAGCACTGTACAAACAACTCGGTAAGGTTTCGAAACCTTGGTATATCTGTCTCACAGCTGTGTTCGACATGTGGCGGTGTCTTGCTGAGTGGAGTTCAGTATTGTTGCTGAATGTTTTTGTATTCCGTCGTGACGATGTCAGAGCTTGAATTAGAGCAATGAACAAACATTAAATTTCTTGTTGGCCGGGCTCAGTGGCTCAGTCCGTAATTCCAGTACTTTAAGAGGCCGAGGTGAGTGGATTGCCTGAGGCCACAGGTTCCAGACCAGTCCAGGCAACTTGGCGAGACCTCACCTCTAAAATAAATAAAAAATTAGCTGGGTGTGGTAGCGCGCACCTGTAGTACCGGCTACTTGGAAGGCTGAAGTGGAAGGATTGCCAGAGCCCAGCAGGTCGATGCTGGAGTGGCCATGAGGGTGGACCTGCACTCTAGCCTGTACGACAGAGTGAGACTCCAACTCAAAAAAAAAAATTTTTTTCCTTGTTAAACTTCAAGAGTGAAAGTGAAATCAGGGACATGTTAGTCCAAGTTTATGGGAATAATGCCATAATGAAAACAGCAGGCCGGGCTCGGTGGCTGAACCTGTAATCTCAGCGCTTTGGGAGGCCAAGGCAAGTGGACTGCCTGAGCCCACGGGTTCGAGACCAGACCAG
>NW_007223184.1:0-785 GCF_000164805.1 Carlito syrichta | reverse complement strand
CTTACATAGGTAGCACTGTACAAACAACTCGGTAAGGTTTCGAAACCTTGGTATATCTGTCTCACAGCTGTGTTCGACATGTGGCGGTGTCTTGCTGAGTGGAGTTCAGTATTGTTGCTGAATGTTTTTGTATTCCGTCGTGACGATGTCAGAGCTTGAATTAGAGCAATGAACAAACATTAAATTTCTTGTTGGCCGGGCTCAGTGGCTCAGTCCGTAATTCCAGTACTTTAAGAGGCCGAGGTGAGTGGATTGCCTGAGGCCACAGGTTCCAGACCAGTCCAGGCAACTTGGCGAGACCTCACCTCTAAAATAAATAAAAAATTAGCTGGGTGTGGTAGCGCGCACCTGTAGTACCGGCTACTTGGAAGGCTGAAGTGGAAGGATTGCCAGAGCCCAGCAGGTCGATGCTGGAGTGGCCATGAGGGTGGACCTGCACTCTAGCCTGGACGACGGAGTGAGACTCCAACTCAAAAAAAAAAATTTTTTTTCTTGTTAAACTTCAAGAGTGAAAGTGAAATCAGGGACATGTTAGTCCAAGTTTATGGGAATAATGCCATAATGAAAACAGCAGGCCGGGCTCGGTGGCTGAACCTGTAATCTCAGCGCTTTGGGAGGCCAAGGAAAGTGGACTGCCTGAGCCCACGGGTTCGAGACCAGACCAGGCAACTTGGCAAGACCTCGTCTTTATAATAACTTTTTAAAAAAATTAGCTGGGCATGGTAGCACATACCTGTAGTTCCACCTACTTGAAAGGTTGCGGCAGAAGGATTGCCTAAGCCCAG
>NW_007223183.1:0-679 GCF_000164805.1 Carlito syrichta | reverse complement strand
CTGAATTAGAGCAATGAACAAACATTAAATTTCTTGTTGGCCGGGCTCAGTGGCTCAGTCCGTAATTCCAGTACTTTAAGAGGCCGAGGTGAGTGGATTGCCTGAGGCCACAGGTTCCAGACCAGTCCAGGCAACTTGGCGAGACCTCACCTCTAAAATAAATAAAAAATTAGCTGGGTGTGGTAGCGCGCACCTGTAGTACCGGCTACTTGGAAGGCTGAAGTGGAAGGATTGCCAGAGCCCAGCAGGTCGATGCTGGAGTGGCCATGAGGGTGGACCTGCACTCTAGCCTGGACGACAGAGTGAGACTCCAACTCAAAAAAAAAAATTTTTTTCCTTGTTAAACTTCAAGAGTGAAAGGGAAATCAGGGACATGTTAGTCCAAGTTTATGGGAATAATGCCATAATGAAAACAGCAGGCCGGGCTCGGTGGCTGAACCTGTAATCTCAGCGCTTTGGGAGGCCAAGGAAAGTGGACTGCCTGAGCCCACGGGTTCGAGACCAGACCAGGCAACTTGGCAAGACCTCGTCTATATAATTACTTTTTAAAAAAATTAGCTGGGCATGGTAGCACATACCTGTAGTTCCACCTACTTGAAAGGTTGCGGCAGAAGGATTGCCTAAGCCCAGCAGGGCAAGGCTGGGGTGGCCATGAGTGTGCCACGGCACTCCAGCCTGG
>NW_007223182.1:0-687 GCF_000164805.1 Carlito syrichta | reverse complement strand
AAAAACATTAAATTTCTTGTTGGCCGGGCTCAGTGGCTCAGTCCGTAATTCCAGTACTTTAAGAGGCCGAGGTGAGTGGATTGCCTGAGGCCGCAGGTTCCAGACCAGTCCAGGCAACTTGGCGAGACCTCACCTCTAAAATAAATAAAAAATTAGCTGGGTGTGGTAGCGCGCACCTGTCGTACCGGCTACTTGGAAGGCTGAAGTGGAAGGATTGCCAGAGCCCAGCAGGTCGATGATGGAGTGGCCATGAGGGTGGACCTGCACTCTAGCCTGGACGACGGAGTGAGACTCCAACTCAAAAAAAAAAATTTTTTTTCTTGTTAAACTTCAAGAGTGAAAGTGAAATCAGGGACATGTTAGTCCAAGTTTATGGGAATAATGCCATAATGAAAACAGCAGGCCGGGCTCGGTGGCTGAACCTGTAATCTCAGCGCTTTGGGAGGCCAAGGCAAGTGGACTGCCTGAGCCCACGGGTTCGAGACCAGACCAGGCAACTTGGCAAGACCTCGTCTATATAATAACTTTTTAAAAAAATTAGCTGGGCATGGTAGCACATACCTGTAGTTCCACCCACTTGAAAGGTTGCGGCAGAAGGATTGCCTAAGCCCAGCAGGGCAAGGCTGGGGTGGCCATGAGTGTGCCACGGCACTCCAGCCTGGGCCGCAGAGTAAGACTCCAAGTCAA
>NW_007223181.1:0-776 GCF_000164805.1 Carlito syrichta | reverse complement strand
CAGAGCTTGAATTAGAGCAACGAACAACATTAAATTTCTTGTTGGCCGGGCTCAGTGGCTCAGTCCGTAATTCCAGTACTTTAAGAGGCCGAGGTGAGTGGATTGCTTGAGGCCGCAGGGTCCAGACCAGTCCAGGCAACTTGGCGAGACCTCACCTCTAAAATAAATAAAAAATTAGCTGGGTGTGGTAGCGCGCACCTGTCGTACCGGCTACTTGGAAGGCTGAAGTGGAAGGATTGCCAGAGCCCAGCAGGTCGATGATGGAGTGGCCATGAGGGTGGACCTGCACTCTAGCCTGGACGACGGAGTGAGACTCCAACTCAAAAAAAAAAATTTTTTTTCTTGTTAAACTTCAAGAGTGAAAGTGAAATCAGGGACATGTTAGTCCAAGTTTATGGGAATAATGCCATAATGAAAACAGCAGGCCGGGCTCGGTGGCTGAACCTGTAATCTCAGCGCTTTGGGAGGCCAAGGCAAGTGGACTGCCTGAGCCCACGGGTTCGAGACCAGACCAGGCAACTTGGCAAGACCTCGTCTATATAATAACTTTTTAAAAAAATTAGCTGGGCATGGTAGCACATACCTGTAGTTCCACCCACTTGAAAGGTTGCGGCAGAAGGATTGCCTAAGCCCAGCAGGGCAAGGCTGGGGTGGCCATGAGTGTGCCACGGCACTCCAGCCTGGGCCGCAGAGTAAGACTCCAAGTCAAACAACTCATAACAAACAAAAAAACCAGCAGTGTACAAATGGATTAAATGTTTTCTGAGGGGAGAGAA
>NW_007223180.1:0-745 GCF_000164805.1 Carlito syrichta | reverse complement strand
TTTTTCTTGTTAAACTTCAAGAGTGAAAGTGAAATCAGGGACATGTAGTCCAAGTTTATGGGAATAATGCCATAATGAAAACAGCAGGCCGGGCTCGGTGGCTGAACCTGTAATCTCAGCGCTTTGGGAGGCCAAGGAAAGTGGACTGCCTGAGCCCACGGGTTCGAGACCAGACCAGGCAACTTGGCAAGACCTCGTCTATATAATAACTTTTTAAAAAAATTAGCTGGGCATGGTAGCACATACCTGTAGTTCCACCTACTTGAAAGGTTGCGGCAGAAGGATTGCCTAAGCCCAGCAGGGCAAGGCTGGAGTGGCCATGAGTGTGCCACGGCACTCCAGCCTGGGCCGCAGAGTAAGACTCCAAGTCAAACAACTCATAACAAACAAAAAAACCAGCAGTGTACAAATGGATTAAATGTTTTTCTGAGGGGAGAGAAAGTGTTACGGATGAAGAAAAGTCAGGACAGCCAATAACAAGCTGAACTGACAAAAACATTTTTCACAGAATTGTGTGACAAAATCATCAACTGACTATGAGAGGCACAGCAGACCAAATAAACTTTGATAGAGAAAGTTAAAAAACTTTTAAGTAAGGTACCTGCATAACAAAGATTTGTATGCCTAACCCTGAATTGCACCCCACATCTTTAAAGTAAAAATAAAAAACAGAAAAGAAAAATCTTGGTATGTTAAAGGTGTGTGCAAAAAATGATCCCAAAGGACCATTGTATCAAGACAACAC
>NW_007223179.1:0-670 GCF_000164805.1 Carlito syrichta | reverse complement strand
AATGTATTTTATTGCCCATTTATTCAATTGGGCCTCGGGTGTTATGCTTTATTTGAATGTGATCATAAGACATGAAAATGAATTATCTTTATAGTCTTTACGTTTCTTAAAACTTTTCCTATCACTTTTGTACTTATTAGGCCTTTCCTTTAGGATTTCTGCCATTTCTTTGTATGACCTTCAGCCAGAATAGAAATAGAAATTCAGTTACAATTTATTCTATTATTTTAAAAACTTAGTTTATTTAAAAACACAGCAATGCAGACACACAATAAAATTCCCAACAGAACGTACAGGTATATACCCCAATTCTCAGTATCTATTATCCTATTGTGTATGAAGATTTAACCATCTAAGCTCCTTTTTTTTTTTTTTTTTGAGTCAGAATTTCACTCTTTCAGCAAGGCTAGCATAGTGGCGAACTCATGGCTACCGCAGCCTTGACTTGCTGGGTTCAGGCAATCCCTTCCATCTTAGCCTTCCAGGTAGCTGAAACTAAAAGTATGCGCCACCATGCCCAGCTAATTTTTTTATTTATTGAAGCGATGAGGTCTCACCAAGTTTGGGCTCAGGCAATTATCTCGCCTCCACCTCCCTAAGTGCCAGGATTACAAGCATGAGCCACTGTGCCCAGCACCCAAATCTTAAAAAAGAAAACAAAAATGGTAGC
>NW_007223178.1:0-765 GCF_000164805.1 Carlito syrichta | reverse complement strand
TATTTTATTGCCCATTTATTCATTTGGGCCTCGGTGTTATGCTTTATTGAATGTGATCATAAGACATGAAAATGAATATCTTTATAGTCTTTACATTTCTTAAAACTTTTCCTATCACTTTGTACTTATTAGGCCTTTCCTTTAGGACATCTGCCATTTTTTTGTATGACCTTCAGCCAGAATAGAAATAGAAATTCAGTTACAATTTATTCTATTATTTTAAAAACTTAGTTTATTTAAAAACAAAGCAATGCAGACACACAATAAAATTCCCAACAGAACGTACAGGTATATACCCCAATTCTCAGTATCTATTATCCTATTGTGTATGAAGATTTAACCATCTAATCTCCTTTTTTTTTTGAGTCAGAATTTCACTCTTTCAGCAAGGCTAGCATAGTGGCGAACTCATGGCTACCGCAGCCTTGACTTGCTGGGTTCAGGCAATCCCTTCCATCTTAGCCTTCCAGGTAGCTGAAACTAAAAGTATGCGCCACCATGCCCAGCTAATTTTTTTATTTATTGAAGCGATGAGGTCTCACCAAGTTTGGGCTCAGGCAATTATCTCGCCTCCACCTCCCTAAGTGCCAGGATTACAAGCATGAGCCACTGTGCCCAGCACCCAAATCTTAAAAAAGAAAACAAAACTGGTAGTAAGCTGCACACATTTTTTACACCTTACTTTTCTCACTTTAGAGACTTAGTCTTTTCTGTACACATAAATCTACCTTCTTTTTAACGGAAGCACAATACTTGATCGTATAA
>NW_007223177.1:0-680 GCF_000164805.1 Carlito syrichta | reverse complement strand
AACATACCTCAAAAATAGTAAGAGTCATCTATGAGAAACCCACAGCCAACATACTGCTAAACAGACAGAAATTGGAACCACTTCCCCTGAAAATCAGAACAAGACAAGAATGCCCACCTCTCACCCTTTCTGTTCAACACAGTATTGGAAGTCCTAGCAAGAGCAATCAGACAAGAGAAGGAAATCACGGGTATCCAAATAGGAAAAGAAGAAGTCAAGTTATCCCTCTTTGCAGACAACATGATTCTATACCTCGAAAACCCAAGAGAATCTGTCAAAAACCTCCATGCACTGATAAAGAACTTTGGCAAAGTTTCAGGATATAAAACAAATGTGCAAAAAACAGTCGCATTTCTATACACCAACAAACAAACAGAAACCCTAATCAAAAGCATAATCCCATTCACAATTGCCACCAAAAAAAAAAAAATGAAATACCTTGATATCTTCCTAACCAGAGAAGTGAAAGACCTTTACAATGAAAATTACAAAACACTGCTCAAAGAAACCAAAGATGGCACCATCAAATGGAAAAATATTCCATGCTCATGGACTGGAAGAATCAATATTGTTAAGGTGTCCATTACCCAAGGCAATCTACAGATTTAATACAATACCCATTAAATTACCAGCAGCATTCGTCTCAGACCTGGAAACAATACAGAAATTCATATGAAATA
>NW_007223176.1:0-834 GCF_000164805.1 Carlito syrichta | reverse complement strand
CATCTTTTAACTTTGAGTCTCTGAGCATCCTTTGTGGGGGGAGGAGTTTACTGGTGGTAGCAAATTACTGAGTAATGTGTTTATATCCACTTTTCAACTCTCCATGTTTTCAGTATTTCATTTAATCTATTCACAGTAGAGCTGAACATTAAAATGTGAGAGTATAACTCTGTGACAATGCTCTTAAAGGCTGTTTTGTTTTCTTTTAGATTTTGTGTTCATATATGTGTGTGTTTTCATTTTACAGATATGCTGTATCTTCTGCTGCTTCTGTGTTTGTGGTCTTGTGGAATATTCGGTTTTTCTTTGGTTTCTTTTTAATTCTGGGCATGGCACATTTTATTTATTTTTTAGTTTTCATTTTAAATATGTGGGGCATAATTCAGGTTTGCGAACACAAATGTTCAATAGACAATTGCATTTGTTGATGTGGTGTCCCCATCTTCTCTACTGGGTTCCGACTACTGTGAATCCCTTTCTTATAGTATTACAGTATTTGTTTGAAGTCTGCTTATAAGCACCATTTAAAGCATAGAGTTCTTCTCAATGTAACATATTCTTTTAGGAATTTACCTACTGAAAAGTATTTTAATACTCTCTCAATGATGAAACAAAGCCTGGGTAGGAATTTCTTATTTGTAATTTTTGATCACTGTGAATGGTAAAATTTTCACACCATTTCCATATGACCTGCAATGTTTCTGATGGTAAGTCTGCAGTATTTCTGATTGATCTCCTTTGGAAGGTAGCTTTGCCTTTTTCCGCTGCCACTTTTAGTATTATTTCGTTCAGCCTATTTTGTGTAGTAAATTCCTATTGTCTAGAGTTTGATCT
>NW_007223175.1:0-2047 GCF_000164805.1 Carlito syrichta | reverse complement strand
AGAATGGTCATAGAGAGTGCCAGGAGTGACTTTTTCTAGAGAAGAGCCTAAATTCTGGTAAAGGAAGAAGAACAATAGATAATTGAGTAACATATAACATACATACTATTTCCGTTGATAATAGGTTCTGTAGAAGAGTTAAATATTTGTTCATAAAGAAGAGAAAGCTCTTATAGAGCCCAGAGATAAATCTAGAAGGTAAGAGATAATCTGCCAGGGTATATATAAATATATCAGTTCTATCCTCTGCCTGGTATCAATGACTCTCTGGAGAACACGACATTCTTTTTATCC
Organism: Carlito syrichta; assembly: GCF_000164805.1. NCBI lineage: Eukaryota > Metazoa > Chordata > Mammalia > Primates > Tarsiidae > Carlito > Carlito syrichta. Next base: position 1,753 of record NW_007223175.1, on the reverse strand, counting down.
AGTCACTATTTCTGAAGTGGGAAAGATAGAACTCCTTGAAGGACATGTCATTCCAGGAAGGAAAGAGGAAAGGGGACTTCTGTTCTAGGAGAGAAAAGATAAGTTTCATTTCTAGACAGCATGGTTTAGGATTCTGGCCAGAAAAGACAGCAGACATTCCATACAAATGACTTCCTTAGTAGATTTAAGGGCAAGCTTCTCCAGAACATTTCTTTTGGTATTATTACCACAGTGTGTCCGTGTTGAATTAGTTTCAGCATTGTCCTAAAACTACAAACTCTTAGGCTGCTAAAACAATGCTGTAATCTCGTTGAGCTTAAGTTACTCTTTGACTCACGAAAAACTGGGAAAATTCCTTATTTTCTGTGGCATATGTTGGACTTGTTCTCTAGGGACCTGAAGGATAACTTGTTTCACCAAGTCTCCGAGACGATAGCTTTAGTGTCTCTCTATCTCTGCCTCCATAAATCTCACATCTATGAGGGTATGACTAAGAATAGATGCTATATTGTTCTTACACACCCCAAATACACCTTTTTAAAGGACATGCATTCAAAAGAACCAAATTAACACAAATCTACTCGGGCAAAAATTGGCTATAGGCTCTGGTGACACACTGCCACAGCATCAGGTTAGGGTTTTTCTAAAACATCACTGCCTTCTCATCCAGAACTTTCTTCATCTCTTTCTCAGCAAATTATTTCTGGATAATTTCCAGGAACTTCCATGACCTCAATAAATAAACAGTTTTCTGATTTTCAAAATATTTCTTTCCATGGCCTTAAAGACTACAATTTTTGTAGTCCTGCCTTGTATTTCTATTTGCAAAACAGTCATTTGTGTGTGTGTGTAAGCTTATCTCTTTCTTATTATATTTCATGTGGTCAGTAATAAACAGTTCTCACTCTTACCTGTCTCTTTTTTAACTTCTAAGTTGTTTCACTTTGAAATAAAAGAACCTTTTAGTATTGGCTTCTTTTTCTGTCTGTTATTAAGTGTTAAGTCAGTCACTCTTTTTCCTTGCCTCCACGTTTTATGTGGCATAACCTCATTTAAGATGCAATTTTTATATAATTTAGAATAAGATTAGTCCTAAAATAAAGTATTTCCAAATTTTAAGTAGTATAACAAAATAGCAAATGTATTCCTTAGTCATATCAAAGTATGATGTGGGTTAGTTGTTTGTGAGGTTTTGCTAAGTCAGTCACACAGAATTCAGGCTTCTTCTATTGTGCTTCTCAAAGTCCCCTCTGCTAAACTGGTGTATGTAGAAACAGAATGATTTACATTTTTAAGGTCCAGGCTTAGAAGTGGCAAGTTGATACCCTTGGTTGTAACTTAGCCACAAGTACCCAGCTGATTGCGGGGATGGGGTGAAGGTGGGGTGAGGAAGGATGTTCTTGTTATCAATTGCTTGTTGCTAACCACCCCTTATATAGGCATTTGAAATTCAGTATAATAGGTCAAGAAAACGATTGTTAGTGTTGCTTTTAGGAGGAAATAAAACAGATTCTATTTCCAAAACTGAAACCGCATTCAATGATTTTTCTAAAACTCAAACCTAAACATGTTTGAAACTTCATTTGAAAACCCCCAATCTAGGCGTAGAGGCTCATGAACTATAGTCCCAGTTTCTTAGGAGTCTGAGGAAGGAGAATTGCTTCAGACTAAGAGATTCAGGCTGTGGTGAGCAGTTTTTGTGCCACTGCACTCCAACCTTGGTGATAGAGATTTGGACTCAAAAACCAAAAAC
>NW_007223174.1:0-2047 GCF_000164805.1 Carlito syrichta | reverse complement strand
GGTAAGAGATAATCTGCCAGGGTATATATAAATATATCAGTTCTATCCTCTGCCTGGTATCAATGACTCTCTGGAGAACACGACATTCTTTTTATCCAGTCACTATTTCTGAAGTGGGAAAGATAGAACTCCTTGAAGGACATGTCATTCCAGGAAGGAAAGAGGAAAGGGGACTTCTGTTCTAGGAGAGAAAAGATAAGTTTCATTTCTAGACAGCATGGTTTAGGATTCTGGCCAGAAAAGACAGCAGACATTCCATACAAATGACTTCCTTAGTAGATTTAAGGGCAAGCTTCTCCAGAACATTTCTTTTGGTATTATTACCACAGTGTGTCCGTGTTGAATTAGTTTCAGCATTGTCCTAAAACTACAAACTCTTAGGCTGCTAAAACAATGCTGTAATCTCGTTGAGCTTAAGTTACTCTTTGACTCACGAAAAACTGGGAAAATTCCTTATTTTCTGTGGCATATGTTGGACTTGTTCTCTAGGGACCTGAAGGATAACTTGTTTCACCAAGTCTCCGAGACGATAGCTTTAGTGTCTCTCTATCTCTGCCTCCATAAATCTCACATCTATGAGGGTATGACTAAGAATAGATGCTATATTGTTCTTACACACCCCAAATACACCTTTTTAAAGGACATGCATTCAAAAGAACCAAATTAACACAAATCTACTCGGGCAAAAATTGGCTATAGGCTCTGGTGACACACTGCCACAGCATCAGGTTAGGGTTTTTCTAAAACATCACTGCCTTCTCATCCAGAACTTTCTTCATCTCTTTCTCAGCAAATTATTTCTGGATAATTTCCAGGAACTTCCATGACCTCAATAAATAAACAGTTTTCTGATTTTCAAAATATTTCTTTCCATGGCCTTAAAGACTACAATTTTTGTAGTCCTGCCTTGTATTTCTATTTGCAAAACAGTCATTTGTGTGTGTGTGTAAGCTTATCTCTTTCTTATTATATTTCATGTGGTCAGTAATAAACAGTTCTCACTCTTACCTGTCTCTTTTTTAACTTCTAAGTTGTTTCACTTTGAAATAAAAGAACCTTTTAGTATTGGCTTCTTTTTCTGTCTGTTATTAAGTGTTAAGTCAGTCACTCTTTTTCCTTGCCTCCACGTTTTATGTGGCATAACCTCATTTAAGATGCAATTTTTATATAATTTAGAATAAGATTAGTCCTAAAATAAAGTATTTCCAAATTTTAAGTAGTATAACAAAATAGCAAATGTATTCCTTAGTCATATCAAAGTATGATGTGGGTTAGTTGTTTGTGAGGTTTTGCTAAGTCAGTCACACAGAATTCAGGCTTCTTCTATTGTGCTTCTCAAAGTCCCCTCTGCTAAACTGGTGTATGTAGAAACAGAATGATTTACATTTTTAAGGTCCAGGCTTAGAAGTGGCAAGTTGATACCCTTGGTTGTAACTTAGCCACAAGTACCCAGCTGATTGCGGGGATGGGGTGAAGGTGGGGTGAGGAAGGATGTTCTTGTTATCAATTGCTTGTTGCTAACCACCCCTTATATAGGCATTTGAAATTCAGTATAATAGGTCAAGAAAACGATTGTTAGTGTTGCTTTTAGGAGGAAATAAAACAGATTCTATTTCCAAAACTGAAACCGCATTCAATGATTTTTCTAAAACTCAAACCTAAACATGTTTGAAACTTCATTTGAAAACCCCCAATCTAGGCGTAGAGGCTCATGAACTATAGTCCCAGTTTCTTAGGAGTCTGAGGAAGGAGAATTGCTTCAGACTAAGAGATTCAGGCTGTGGTGAGCAGTTTTTGTGCCACTGCACTCCAACCTTGGTGATAGAGATTTGGACTCAAAAACCAAAAACAAACAAACAACCAACAACAACAATAAACCAAGCCAAGCTTAGTAGATCACACCATCATTCCGGCACTTTAGGAGACTGAGGTGGGAGGATTGCTTGAAGTCCAGGAGTTCAAGACCAGGCTGAGCAACATAGCAAGACCTGGTCTCTACAAAGTATCAAAATATTAGCCAGAGGTGGGGCTGCACCTGCAGGCATAG
>NW_007223173.1:0-413 GCF_000164805.1 Carlito syrichta | reverse complement strand
AAATGGGGAGGAGATGAGGAAAAGTTAGTTACTGGACATGTTTTGATGGTAAAGCCAGGAAGGTTTCTGGTGACATGGAGTTGGGGGTAATAATAGAAAAAGAATCCACAGTTTGAAACATGGAATTCAGAGTCATCTAGACTGGTTGTGAGGCAAGGTAGTAAGTGTAGGTTAGACATAGATAGGTAAATTTCTTGTAGGCAATTTTTAGTTTAAAAAATAGGGAAGTGTCTAGACATCTTTTCTGCAGGCCAGACCACCTTCTGGGCTGGAATGTGGACTCCATGTGGACTAGTCAGTCTGCTCCACTTTCTGAGCTCATCAAAAGAAAAGCCCATCAAAATGGTGCAGCACAACCTTCCAGTTAATGGTTTAGCATAATAATTACTAAAAAATCTCTCAAGTTCTCTGTT
>NW_007223172.1:0-802 GCF_000164805.1 Carlito syrichta | reverse complement strand
TTCTTTTAGAAATCACCACAATGTCATCCAAGAAGGTTGCACTAGTTTGCATTCCCACCAGCAGTGAAAGAAGAGCTCCTTTTTTTTCCATATCCTCACCAGCAACTGTTGTTGTTTGTTTCATTAATGATGGCCTTTTTTATGGGGGTAGGTGGTATCTCAAATGTAATTTTGATTTACATTTCTCTAATTATTAGTGAGACTGAAGACTTTTTCATATGTCTGCTGGCAGCCCATATCTCTTCTTTAGAGAAGTGTCTATTCATGTCTTTTGTCCACTTTTCCATGGGGCTGTTTGCTTTTTCATTTTGGTACATTTGAGTTCCTTATAGATTCTGGATGTTAGGCCTTTGTCAGATATACAGTTAGAAAATATTTTTTCCCAGTCTGTGGGCTGTCTCCCTGCTCTCTTAATGGTTTCTTTTGCTTTGCAGAAGCTTTTCAGTTGGAAGAGGTCCCATTTGTCTATCTTATTTCTTATGGCATGGGCACTTGGGGTTTTGATTAGGAATTGGCTGCCAGTTCCAATTTCGATTGGGGTGTCTTTTGCATTTTCTAAGGTTCTTATAGTTTGAGGTTTTTACATTTAGGTCTTTGATCTATATAGAATTGATGTTTGTGTATGGTGATAGGTAGGGGTCCTGTTTCAATCTTCTGCAGGTGATCAGTCAGTTTTCCCAGCAACATTTACTGAATAGGTTCTCCTTTCCCCAGTGGTTGTTGGTGGAGACTTTGTCAAAGATGAGTTGGTTGAGAAATTGAGGTTATGCTCCAGAATCTCTATCCTGGTCCATATGCCTAT
>NW_007223171.1:0-954 GCF_000164805.1 Carlito syrichta | reverse complement strand
GGCATTCAGATTTCTGAAGCCTTGTATATGCTTTAAAAAAATTCTTCCACGGAGACTTTATGATGCTGTACCTCTATTGCTATGACAAGTTATGACATATTAAAAAGATGTTTTGTGGTACTGTGTTTGTCACTCAGAGGCAGACTATTTCACATCCTTCAAATCTGGAAATGTTCTCATTGAATCTCTTTAATAATTTCCTCTTTTTCAGTTTCTCTATTCTTTCTTGAATCCATGCTAGCTAGATATCAGCCATTCTGAAATGCTCTTCAGTTCCTAAAATATTTTTATCTCCAATTGTTTATTTGTTTTGACTTTTATTTTTGTACATTTTCGCAAACACGTTAATTAATTTTTAAAAATTCTGGTGTCATATTTTTAATTTCCAAGACTTTATTTGCGTTTCTTTCTTTTTTTCGATAGCATCTTATTCTTGACTTAAGATGCACTATCTTTTCTGCCTTAAAAAAGTTAATTTTTATTATTACTATTTAAGTTTTTTTTCTGGTCCCTGCTTCCACTCATTTTCTCTTTTTCAGTTTGTTTGTTTTATTTCTTTTGGAGTTTCCTTAAAAGACCTAGTAGTCTTTAGCATTCCATTTGTATTTAAGAGTAAGGCAATGTGGGCATATGAGATTTATCAACTGGGATTATTCTCACAGCCTATTGGTTGTGAGCCCCAGATAGAAACAGAAGTATGCCTTTTATCTTGAGTTGACAAGCATCTTTCTATAGGAGTTCTTTAACTTCTTTCCTGGAGAAGATTAAGTATCTGGCAACTAGCATTCTAGAAACTGAGTAGGAAAGGAGTTGAGGATACAGTCTAGCCATTCAGTATGATTTTTCCCTCCTGGGTTTAGTAAGGCATCTCACGCCACACCTCAGCAATGCCTGCTGTCCTTGAGGCCTGGGTCTATATGATTCACCCTGCAGAGGGTCAACCTCCATTTTCTA
>NW_007223170.1:0-713 GCF_000164805.1 Carlito syrichta | reverse complement strand
TATATTTATTTAATTAATGCATTGCTTACCCCCCCATACGAAAATACTATATAGGATCTTTTATTTCTCTCTCTCTCTCTCTCTTTTTTTTTTTTTTTTAGAAAACAGGATTTATTGAGAGGACAGTAAAGCTCCCACAGTGGGAGGGGACCCAATGGGGTTGCCGTATATTTCTATTTCTAAGTTGTCTGATAAAATTTCTAAAATACAGCTGTTTTGAATCAATGTGAAATCAAAAAATTCTTGTTTTACTGCCTTGTGTTGGATGTTCGAATTCAAAAATACCTTTCTAAAAAAAAATCAATTTTCAACAACATTTAAGCAATATAGCTTCAAAGGAAAAAATATTTATATACCTTTCGTTTGAGTTGAAGCGTTTTTGATTTGGGAGGAATTTTCTTTTCTTTTTTTTTTTTCTGAGTGGGAGTCTCACTCTGTCTTCCAGACTGGAGTGCAGTGGCCGCTCCCGGCCACCGCAGCCTCGACCTGCTGGGCTCCGGGGATCCTTCCGCCTCAGCCTTCCGAGTAGCTGGAATTACAGGCATGCGCTACCACGCCCGGCTGATTTTTTATTTTTTTTATTTTTTGTAGAGATGAGGTCTCGCTGCCCAGGTGGGTCTCGAACCCGCGGGCTTAGGCAATCCACTCACCTCAGCCTCCCAAAGGCGCGGATACAGGCTGAGCCACTGAGACTGGCGGGAGGAATTTTCATA
>NW_007223169.1:0-729 GCF_000164805.1 Carlito syrichta | reverse complement strand
TCCGGGAGGTTTGCAGTTTGTAATCACTTTGTATCATGGGTCCCTACTTTGGGCTTCATAGCTTACCCAGTACTTTCTCATACACAAGCCAATCTTTTACTCATTGTGACATAGCCCATTGGTTGGGTCTTCTAATGCTCTTACTTCCCAGAAGCCAATGACTTTGTTGACTGCCATGATCTTTTTAGCCAGTCTTCAAGGCAGTGGTTCTTGAAACTTTTTGGGAAATGGTCCACCATATCTTCTATGACATCAGAAAATGCTTGAAGTTCCCCAATCAGAGACCTTAGCAAGTAGAGATTTATTTTTCCCTACATCTCATGTCTCCAAAGAAATTTAGTTGTTTACATTAAATACCCAGTGATCTTGAGCCCATTGGGGTGAGATAGACTGCTATTTCCTGGTGTCATTAAACTTGAGGTATGCGGAAAACTGGGACGTCTTTATTTTCTCTTCTTATCATCATAACATTTCTAAACATAACTTTCCTAAAAGTCAGGACTCTTGTTCCCAAATGATGTGTCAAGGTAAACTCACAAAGGTAAAGAGGTATAAATCTTGAGGGAATGTCACTGCAAAAAACAGCGTCTCAAGATAGCTTGTAGTTTTGACATTAGAGGGCTACCGTCATATCTTTCAATGACATCATATCTTCGTGAGGTTGGATTTTCAGCCATTAGTATAATAAAAATGAAATGCCATGTGGAACAGGAAATGATAGAGGTAGTG
>NW_007223168.1:0-627 GCF_000164805.1 Carlito syrichta | reverse complement strand
ACACACACACACACACACACACACACACACACACACACACACAGAGACAGAAAGAAACGGGGGTTGAGGGGGAGGGGGGAGAGAGAGAGAGAGAGAGAGAGAGAGACACTGATAAAGAGAGATCTCAAGGGATCCAGGAGTTCTCTTTATTATTTGACAGGTGGAGTTATTCAGACTGGTGGAGTCAGACAGACCTGAGTTCGTATGTAGATACTGCATATTAGCTGTGAAAAACTTGGCAAGTTATCTAAGCTTTTCAAGCCTTGGCTTCATCATGTTTAACGTGTAGATAGCATTGTTAGAATATAAATGTTATGCTGTATGTAGAGTGCACCACACAGTGCTTGGTGCATAGTAAGCGCTAAAAGACAGGTGCCAGTTGTATTTTCTCTGACCCTGCTTTCTCTAAGAGGCACCAACTGATGCTCTGGGGCATAAGCCTCTGTCCTTTGCTGTGTTGGTTATGTCTTATTTGAAAATGAGAGCAAATTTTCTTCTGGATCACCTCGACATCTTGTTACCACAGAAAAAGAAATCTATTTCCAGAAAAAGTTCCTTTGCCTTACAAATGGGAAAGCGGAGGTGCAGGGAGCCATGGTGCACTCACAGGGGTAGAGTTGCTCAGTG
>NW_007223167.1:0-696 GCF_000164805.1 Carlito syrichta | reverse complement strand
GATCCAGGAGTTCTCTTTATTATTTGACAGGTGGAGTTATTCAGACTGGTGGAGTCAGACAGACCTGAGTTCGTATGTAGATACTGCATATTAGCTGTGAAAAACTTGGCAAGTTATCTAAGCTTTTCAAGCCTTGGCTTCATCATGTTTAACGTGTAGATAGCATTGTTAGAATATAAATGTTATGCTGTATGTAGAGTGCACCACACAGTGCTTGGTGCATAGTAAGCGCTAAAAGACAGGTGCCAGTTGTATTTTCTCTGACCCTGCTTTCTCTAAGAGGCACCAACTGATGCTCTGGGGCATAAGCCTCTGTCCTTTGCTGTGTTGGTTATGTCTTATTTGAAAATGAGAGCAAATTTTCTTCTGGATCACCTCGACATCTTGTTACCACAGAAAAAGAAATCTATTTCCAGAAAAAGTTCCTTTGCCTTACGAATGGGAAAGCGGAGGTGCAGGGAGCCATGGTGCACTCACAGGGGTAGAGTTGCTCAGTGGCAAAGCTGGGACTTGACTCCTGAGCAAGAATTAGAGAGGCTGGAAGTTTCTGGGCTGAAGAAGGCAGCCCCATGTAGAAGGAAAGAATTCTTGTGATCAGCAACACCCTTTTGAGGGAGCCCAGATGTGGACCAGATGCTGAGACTCTGTAGAGACACAGGCTCAACGACCGTTATGCCACGACTTTCATCCATGTGG
>NW_007223166.1:0-1156 GCF_000164805.1 Carlito syrichta | reverse complement strand
CTCTCTGAGCTGAATTTTGCTCATCAGTGAAGCAGAGTTGGTAATAATCTATAATCTGCCTCACGGAGGGATTGGAGGCCTCCTTGGAGGGATTTATGAAATAACAATCCTAAAGTGCTCACAACAGTGCCTGGCTCAAGCTCTGTCTCTGGGGAGAGGCAGCTATCTCTTCCTTTCACATCCTCCTATAGCAGAAAAGGTTACGTATTTTCCCCTTTAGTCAGGCAAAAACGTGCAGAGCCAGCAGATTCTGGCTTGTTCCTGTCAAGAAAATTGGCAGATAGCAACCTTTCCGGCTGAGCGAAACAGGTCACCAGGGTCCCATGCTTCTTTTTTGGGAGTCCAGTGCTTTTCTGATGACTCTTGAGTGGGTTATTAGAAAAGTAGCACCACTTATTCTTCAATCTGGTCCTTTGAATCTGCTTCCTGTTTCCCATGTCAGATCCCAGCAGGTTTTTTTTTCTGGAACTTCAGTGAGTTTTCAACCTCTCAAGACACCTTTATGTGGCATAAGTGTACCTTATGCAACTCTTACTGTGCTTAGCCTGTGGGGTAGACAGAAGTGTCCCCACACCACTGGGAAAAGATCTCCCTGGGGAAAAGACCTCTAGTAGGAAATGTTCCTTTAGTAAACAGGTATTTATTGAGCATCTATTGCATACCAGACTCTGTACCAGGTTCTGGGAATTCTGTGGCACATGAAATGGATGCTTTTGGAGATATTTTGTCTAGGGCAGAAATATACAGCAAAAATGTAATGTGAGTCACATATATCACTTTAAGTTTTCTAGTGGCTATCTTAAAAAGGTAAAAGCAAAAATATGAAACTAATTTTAGTAATATATTTTATTTAACCTAATATATCCAAAATGTTATCACTTCAGCACATAATCATGTTTTTTTTAATTTTTAACTTTAAAGATGTGGGGTACAATTCAGGGTTAGGTACACAAATGTTCATTATGCAGATACCCTTGTTGATGGTGCCCCCATCCCCCAGGAGATTTCCACGACTGCCTATCCCACCCTCACCCGTCTGCAGTTTTCCACTACTGCCAATCCTTTTCTTATAGTATTATGGTAATTGTTCAAGGTCTGCTTATGAGTGAGAAAGTGTGATACTCAGTTCTTTGTTTCTGTGACAGATCACTCAGTG
>NW_007223165.1:0-318 GCF_000164805.1 Carlito syrichta | reverse complement strand
AGATATAAATTGCTATCTTCCATTTATAAACCATGGCTAATACATAGTATATAAGTATTTAAAATGTCAATATTGAAATTAAAACTATTATTTTAAATACTCTTTCAGTATTCCTTTCTGATTATATTTTACATGAATACCTTGTTTTTTTACACTTCTCTTTGTTATATTTTGCAGATATTGTGTTATTTTTAATAAATACAAGGTTTGTGGCAAACTTGTGGGAACAAGTCTACTGGCACTGTTTTTTCAAAATAACATGTTCACGTGTCACTGTATAATATTTTGGTAATTATCACAATATTTCAAAAATGTCAT
>NW_007223164.1:0-633 GCF_000164805.1 Carlito syrichta | reverse complement strand
CTATCTTCCATTTATAAACCATGGCTAATACATAGTATATAAGTATTAAAAATGTCAATATTGAAATTAAAACTATTATTTTAAATACTCTTTCAGTATTCCTTTCTGATTATATTTTACATGAATACCTTGTTTTGTTACACTTCACTTTGTTATATTTTGCAGATATTGTGTTATTTTTAATAAATACAAGGTTTGTGGCAAACTTGTGGGAACAAGTCTACTGGCACTGTTTTTTCAAAATAACATGTTCACGTGTCACTGTATAATATTTTGGTAATTATCACAATATTTCAAAAATGTCATTATTATTTTATATTTTATAGTGGTCTTTGGTCACAGGTCTTTGATTTTATTATTATTATAAACCTGCATCTATATAATACAGTGAACTTAATTGACAAATGTTATGTATGTTCTCCCTTCTGCACTGACCAGCTGTTTCCTCATCTCTCTCCTTCTTGTTGAGTCTTCCTATTTTCTGAGATAAATGATACTACAATTAGGCCAAATAATAACCCTACAATGTCCTCCAAGTCTTCAAGTGAGAAGAAAGCAAAACAATATTGAAATTAGGCCCATTAACCCTAGAATGGCCTCTAAGTATTCAAGTATGAAGAGGAGTTGCATATC
>NW_007223163.1:0-732 GCF_000164805.1 Carlito syrichta | reverse complement strand
GATAGAATTACCTCATCTTTGAAGAAATGGAATTCGCCCTGGGAGCAGATCCCTTAAAAGTATCAGTCTGTGATACTTTACTTAATCCTGAAACAATAAAAGAGAAACAAAATGCAACCACAATAAATGCATATTGTTAAAAAGCCAAACAGGGCTTGAAGAGGTATCTTAAACATAGGGCTTTAGGACTGGGTGCAGTGGCTCGTGTCTGTTATCCCAGTACTTTGGGAGGCCATGGTGGGAGGATTGCTTGAGGCCAGGAGCTCTAGACCATCTTGGGCAACAGAGTGAGACCCCATCTCTACAGCGAATTTTTAAAAATGTATAGGTTTGGTGTGAAACTTACAACATCAAAGTTACCCTCCTTTGGGGCACACACACTGCTGCTATAACGAAGCATACCAGTTTCCAAATCCCTTTAACACATATATGTGATATATACCAATAATATACCAACACCCTTTCTCCTAAGAAGGTATTCTGCTTGCTCAAGAAGGTACTATTTTCTTTTCTGATACATAGTTATTTAATTTCGCCCAAAAAGAGAGAGCAATGTTATAGTACCACATTTATCGCAAAGATTCTTTAGAAACAAATCATTCTAAATGGCTACGTTTTTAGCCCTATTTACATCTCAGACAACTTTTGGGTATTTTTTTTTTTTTAATTCTCTCCCTTTTACCCTCTTTACTCCCTTTCACTCTTGAAGTCAACAAAAAGATATTTGATACT
>NW_007223162.1:0-2047 GCF_000164805.1 Carlito syrichta | reverse complement strand
ACATCCAAGAAGTTTAGCAAACCCAAAGAAACATTTTTTTTAATCACAAAGAAAACTACACAAAGATATGTCCAAAACAAATTGCCTAAATCCAGTATAGGAAAAAAATTCTTAAAAGCTGTCAGAAAATAAAGAGACATTGTGACATTGTGTGAAGAGGAACAAAAATGAGAATGATGGTAGATTTCCTATTAGAAATAATGTCAGTCAGAAGACAATGGAGCAACATCTTTAAAATAATGAAAGAAAAAACTACTTAAATGATAAAAGTTAATAGACTACTTATATAAAAATAATAACAATGTATTAAGGGGTTTATAATACATGCAGAAGTAAGATGTGCTATAATTATAGTGCAAAGATCAGAATGGGATAAATGTAAGCAGATTGTCTTAAGGTTCTTACACTATACATGAAGACTTTGATGAGTTAAAGTTACTTTAAAAACAATAAATCAACAAGAAAAAAAATCCACCAAAGAGTTACAGCTTACAAACCTGAAAGGATATAACACAAAAAAGACCAAAAGCACAAAACTGATCCCAAAGAAGGCAGGAAATGAGAAAAAGGAAAACAGAAAAACAGATGTAAAACAAGTGTAAGATGATAGATTTAAACCCAATCACAACTATAACTACACTAAATATAAGTGGTCTAAACCCACCAATTAAATGAGCAATGGGTTGAATTAGATTAAAAAGCAAGGTCCAACTATATGCTGCCTTCAACAAACCCAGTTAATATAAAACACAAGTAGGATAAAATTTTTAAAAAGTAAAAAGATATACCAACTTAACACTAACAAAAGAAAGTTGGATTGGTTCTATTAACATCAGACAAACCAAAAAAAAAAAATTAGAGCTTCTTTTATTTAAAAAAAATGTGCTTGTTTATTTATTTGTTTGTTTGTTTATTGAGACAGTGTCTTCCTCTGTCACCCAGGCTAGAGTGCAGTGGCACGACCAGGGCTCACTGCATCTTCAAAATCCTTAGCTCAAGCAAGCCTCCTGCCTCAGCCTCCTGAGTAGCTGGGACTATAAGTGGATGCCACCACACCACTGGTTAATTTCTTTTTTATTCCTTGTAGATAAAATGTCTTGCTATGTTGCCTAGGCTCGTCAGAGATTTTTTTTTAAGCCATTTTATATTTGATGAAAACTATAAAAGCACGCATACAAGAAGACTGACAAACTATACATGAGAAAAGCCACACAAAAGCACATCAAATTCAAATTGCCCAAAATCCACAGAAAAGAGTGACTCTTAATTCTACATCAAAATTAGCAAATACATTCACCCTCAAAAAACACACTTTTAAGCAGAAATGTGGAGGCACATAGGCTTATGAGTAACACAAAGAGCTACCAGTGGTGCAGGACTGAAACAAATGAGAAAGATAGACCCAAGACAGGACAAGGAATCGTGTGTTTCAAGCAAAAGAGCTTCATCTTCAACCCGGAATCCAATGTGTAGCGACTGAAAAGTTCTGTGCAAGGAAAGAATGAGCAAACTGCAAAGGAAAAACAGCTTTCTGGCAAAGGTTTAGGCAGATTTGCAGGATACAGTGGCAAAATAAGATAATAGAATACAGACAGCAGCAGCTAGAGATGAAGAGAAAAGGGTCAAAGGGCAGGTAGGGCTGTGTCCAGGGGAAAAAACTATTATCATAACCCAGATACGATGAGCCTTGTAACTATGAAATTATTGTCTATCTCTTAAGGGCACAGTGGACAGCTGGACGACAAGAAACATCTTTTCATCTCTCCATCTCCAGCATCAGCACGAAGCTTGCCATAAATATTTTTAGGACAAATGGATGAATGAGTCTGATCACAGACTCATAATTTTATTTACCTTTTAAAGTCAGAGGCACTAATACTTATAATTCTAGAACTTTCCCATATATATATGTCTGGGGAAAATAATATGCTCAACTGAACTTTGTTATATCTTTTCTTAAACATTGTTCAAATTGCACATATAATCATAATTGATTGTATATGTAATTATGATAAAATCATGAATGATATTAGTATGACTCAAGAAT
>NW_007223161.1:0-827 GCF_000164805.1 Carlito syrichta | reverse complement strand
CCTAGGTTGAACAAGAAGAAATTGAGACCCTAAATAGACCAATAATAATCAAGAAAATTGATTATGTAATAAGAAAGCCCCTACAAAAAACAGCCCTGGTCCAGATGTCTTTCCTGCAGAATTCTACAAGACATTTAAGGAGGAGCTGATACGAATCCTACTGAAGTTATTCCAGGCAATTGAAAAAGATGGAACTCTCCTCAAATCATTTTACAAACATCACATTGATACCCAAGCCAGGTAAAGACCCAACAAAGATAGAGAACTGCAGGCCAATATCTTTCATGAACATAGATGCTAAAATTCTTAATAAGATCCTAGCAAACTGGATTCAACAACACATCTCAAAAATCATCCCTCATGACCAAGTAGGCTTCATACCTGGGAAGCAAGGCTGGTTCAACATTCATAAAACCATAAATGAAATTAAATACATCAACAGATGTCAAAACAAAAACCACATGATTATATCATTAGATCCAGAAAAAGCTTTTGATAAAATCCAGCACCCCTTATTGATAAAAACCCTTGAACATCTAAGTATATGGGGAACATACTTCAAAATAGTAAAAGCCATCTACGAGAAATCCACAGTCAGCCTACTCCTAAATGGAAAAAATTGGAACCATTTCCCCTGAAAACTGGAACAAGACAAGGATGCCCACTCTCACCCCTCCTGTTCAATATAGTATTGGAAGTCCTGTCTAGAACAATCAGAAAAGAGAAGGCAATCAGAGGTATCCAAATAGGAAAAGAGGAAGTCAGGTTATCTCTCTTTGCAGATGACATGATTGTATACCTTGAAAACCCAGAGAATCTGTCAAAAC
>NW_007223160.1:0-812 GCF_000164805.1 Carlito syrichta | reverse complement strand
CTGCAGGCCATATCTTTCATGAACATAGATGCTAAAATTCTTAATAAGATCCTAGCAAACTGGATTCAACAACACATCTCAAAAATCATCCCTCATGACCAAGTAGGCTTCATACCTGGGAAGCAAGGCTGGTTCAACATTCATAAAACCATAAATGAAATTAAATACATCAACAGATGTCAAAACAAAAACCACATGATTATATCATTAGATCCAGAAAAAGCTTTTGATAAAATCCAGCACCCCTTATTGATAAAAACCCTTGAACATCTAAGTATATGGGGAACATACTTCAAAATAGTAAAAGCCATCTACGAGAAATCCACAGCCAGCCTACTCCTAAATGGAAAAAATTGGAACCATTTCCCCTGAAAACTGGAACAAGACAAGGATGCCCACTCTCACCCCTCCTGTTCAATATAGTATTGGAAGTCCTGGCTAGAACAATCAGAAAAGAGAAGGCAATCAGAGGTATCCAAATAGGAAAAGAGGAAGTCAAGTTATCTCTCTTTGCAGATGACATGATTGTATACCTTGAAAAACCCAAGAGAATCTGTCAAAAACCTCCTTACACTGATAAAGGTCTTTGGCAACGTCTCAGGATATAAAATAAATGTGTAAAAGACAATTGCATTTCTTTACACCAATAATAAACAAACAGAAACCCAAATAAATAGCACAATTCCATTCATAATAGCTACAAAAAAATGAAATATCTTGCACCCTTCTAACCAGAGACGTGAAAGACCTTTACAATGAAAACTACAAACACTGCTCAAAGAAATCAAAGATGACACAAACAAATGGAAAAA
>NW_007223159.1:0-346 GCF_000164805.1 Carlito syrichta | reverse complement strand
AAAACCCAGATCACACTATTTATAACCCCCAAAGTGTTTGAAATAATAATAATAATAATATAATAATAATAATAATGATAGGTTTGTTTCTCAAATATTTATATAACTCATCTTTGAAACATTACAGGCTTAACTGTCTAGAATTCATTTATAATTAGCAATTCAATGTCTTTGAGAGTTTTAGAGTCATGCAAATTTTCTAAGTGTCTGAGTGAGTTCTTATAAGTCATATGTTATCAGAAATGATTTATTCCATTTTTGTGGCACAGACTCTTCACTAAAAAATAACTTCACTCATTATCTCAGAACATGAAGTCAGATCACATTTCTCTTGCATTGGGTGTGA
>NW_007223158.1:0-509 GCF_000164805.1 Carlito syrichta | reverse complement strand
GTTTCTCAAATATTTATATAACTCATCTTTGAAACATTACAGGCTTAACTGTCTAGAATTTATTTATAATTAGCAATTCAATGTCTGAGAGTTTTAGAGTCATGCAAATTTTGTAAGTGTCTGAGTGAGTTCTTATAAGTCATATGTTATCAGAAATGATTTATTCCATTTTTGTGGCACAGACTCTTCACTAAAAAATAACTTCACTCATTATCTCAGAACATGAAGTCAGATCACATTTCTCTTGCATTGGGTGTGAGAGGTGCTTGTTTACGAACCATGATCAAAAGAGATGTGCATTACTACCGGGGCGTAGGCATTTTTTGTTTCTTTACTCATGCTCTCTCTTCTACCAGAAAATTAAAGTTGATAATAAAATCTGAGTGAATGAAAGAAACACAAGAAAGAAGGAACCTGGGTACTGAATCTACAGGTGGAATCATTAACTACAACTAATAATACTAACACAGTAAACTTAAGTATTAGAAAATATAGATGATGGCCATCCT
>NW_007223157.1:0-7323 GCF_000164805.1 Carlito syrichta | reverse complement strand
TGAGGGCACGGGAGAGCAGGAAGCAGCTTGGCATTTTAGCCAGCCTGAGAGAACCCAGTGGTGCTTGGTGAGAAAGGAGACTGGAAAGGTCACAGGGGCTAGCAGACAATGTAAAGGAACCGAGAATTTATCCCAACATCCATGGGAGGCCTGCACACACTGCCAGAGGTACCTTCCTGAATCATGGTCGATCCTGTTACTCCTTTGCATAGGCACTTCTAGTGATTATATCCTTAGATCGAGTTCCAAGGAACTAACCCGGATGTTCAGATGTTTTTCCCATTTCTCCCCTATGTATCTCTCACTCCCATCAAATCGCATCTATTCAGTACCTGAACACTACCCCTATAGAGTATCTTTTTTCACAGTTTCGTTCACATTGCTTCCTCTTCATGAAATGTCTTCCCATCATCTTGTTCTCTTCTGCTCCTGGCAAAGTCTTACCCATATTTTACGATCTAGTCCTAAGGTCATCAACTCCAAGAAGCCTTCCCATATTCTCTCAAACACAGAATCTCTCCAGAATCTGAACTTGCCAACAACGTAGTATCTTTCCTAGTGTAGTTGATAATGTTCTGCCTGGTATTGTGGTTATTTGGGTGTTTTTCTTCTCTTCTTTACTTGATTCGGATGCTCTCCGAGCATATGGCCCGTGCCTCAGTTGTTCCATGTGCCTAGTCCATAACAGAAATGAATGAATGTTGAGGAGCATGCTAAATAAAACCCAAAATAATAATAATAATAATAACCTAATAGCTCAGCCCAGAGTATTGCATTTCTAGTTCTTGATATAATAGTCACTCATGTTCTTGCTAGAAAAATAAAATAGTATCTGAGCAATCCTCATTTTTTTATTTGCAGTTAATTTTCAAAATATAATGCACTTAATAAGAGTTTCACATATTTTTGCTGTCACACAAAATATCACCTACAATATGTTAGAGATCTAGCAAGTCCTTTTATAAACTAAGAAATATATTTTCTTTGTAGGAAAAAGAGGGTGCTTTCAACTGTTCTTGGTGAGTTATTTAAGGAAATCTAAAATACAAATAATCAAAATTACATAAATTACATGAAATCTACCTGTAAGCCCTTGTTTTTCTCCCTGCAGTAGAGATAGTATCTAATCAGTTATCATTAAGTTGCTTTGCATTTTCTTACAGGTTAATCTTTCGAATCTAATATGCACATTCATTAGAGGCTCACCTAAGCTTAAAAAAAATAGTTCCCTTTTCTTGGTTTTCTATATTATTAAAACTGAGAGGCCTCGAGTAATTGCCTAGTATGGACCACATTCTGTAAACAAGACTCTAGGCTTTCCCAGAGACTTGCTCATCATGGCATGCTGAAATATATCCTGGGGAAAAGATCCTGCAGGCCCTTCATGAAGGTAAAAAATGCTGTTTAATAACATGTAAATAACATTCAAGAATGTATTTTTAGAAGCTGAGGAATTCGCTTAAAGATTCCAACCAGAAAAAAATAAATATCTATAATATTAAGTAAGAGGTATATGCTGAATTTGGTAAAATACAACACTGAAAAATCTAAGTTTATAAAGGGACATTATCCTGAGACAGGATATTCCAATGTCTTTGAAGTGAAAAACAAGGTGGCCTCAATGCATAAGAGTAGAGTTGCTCATAAGAAACTAAAGATCAGAAAAGGAGGCAGTGTTTGGTATAGCATGGGAGTGGGCAGAAAAAAAATAGTGCACCCATAACATTGGCACTGAAAAGTTATCACCCTGATCCTGAAGTCATAAGCCCAGTCAACCCATCCACCATCAACACCACCAACAGCAAACATATGCCAGGTTGCCAGGTATGTTGCACTACAGTGCTGACCCTCTTACACCCACCAAGTGGACCCTCTTGTTTCATTCTTGCTCTGTCCCTGTGCTAATGCTCATTTATTTGGTTTGTTCACACATTGATTAGTTCAGACATTAAGTGGTTAAGTGCCAAACTCTGTTCTTGGCTGTGGGGGTACCCTGATGAATAAGATGAGATTACTGCCTTTATGACATTAAGAATATAGTGGGAAATGCACAGAAACAAACATTAGAAGAGGTAAGTGCTGAAATGCATAAAGGATGGGGTACACCGGAAGCTCAGAGAAGTAGTTTACCTGAACCAGCCCAGACTTACTCCTATTCTCCAGTTGGTTCAGGAAAGAGTTACTGGAGTAAGATGAATCTGAGATGAGAGGACAAGTTGGAGTTAGTCAGAAAAGGATAGAAGCCAAAGGTAGACTGTCCCATGTGAAAGGAGTTTCCATCTGTGCAAAGGCATGAGAGTTCGAGAGCTGAGAGAGCATGGCACTTTCATGGAACCAAAAGACGTCCAGTATGGCAAGAGATTAGGCTACAAGGGGGAGGTCAAGATTGCACAAGTCAGGAGCCCCATGTAATCAAGCAGATGTTCTCCTTGCCAGACCAAATTATTTGGGCACCACTGTTCCAGTCCATGTGGATTACATCCTACTGCCAACATCTGTGACTCTGTACCTGAGGGTTTTCTCTTAGCCCTAAAAGGGGCAGGCTCAGTTAATACAACAGAAGAAGTCTTTGACTAAAAGAAGTCCTTGACTAACAGCGATTGGGAACTAGAGAATAAATAAATACTTCCAGTTTTCCCATCTCTCAGGTTGGATAGCTCTGACTGTTTCCCACACTATCTCCTAGCAGTCTCTGCTGAACTTAATCTTAGTTACCCTCATGTCAATCAAAATGATTTTGAACCTCCTATTGGTTTCTTTCCATTCCCCATCTCACTTCCTCACTCCCCTACCAGTTCACCTTTGGACTACTTGCACTCACCTCCTTTCTCAGGTTCTGCTTCTGGAGAAACCCAACATAAACAGCCATGAGAAGGGCTTTATCATGAGGACAATGAGAAATGCCTGACAGCCACTGTATAGGTTCTTTGACTGCAAACAACAGAGAGTGATTCCAGCTGTCTTTCATCAAACAGAACCTGAGCAAAGAGGTGAGTGCTCCCAAAGCTGGTTAATCATTTGACACCCCTCCAAATCTATATTTATAAAAATGTTCATTCAACAGTTATTTGGTAGAAGCAGAAAAAATATTTTATCAATATAATTATATTTCTATAACATAATGTAATCATAAAAAGAAATCAATTCACGTACTGATCCACTGCCACAACCAAATCACAGTCAACAGCCAGAAAAATAAATAAGGGGTAGAAAGCAGAGATTGAAAAATTGCCCACTTTTGTGTAATATTTGTCCTCTCTTCAGCTTTCTTTTTTAATTTGTTTGGAAGAAGAAATCAGAAAACTTCTAAGGAAATTTATAAAATGGCTTGAAATGTTGATAAAAGCATAAAATGCTGCTTCCTGCATTTTTAGTTTCAGAATTTTTCTTGGGTCTGTAGACTTTAAGTCACTGCTGTTGTACCTGCACTCAAAAAGATAGATCACAATACACACACACATACACAAATACACATATATACACATACTGGTACACCAGGTAGACGGTTTATTTTGGCAAGAGAGAGAATGTATATTTTGATGATTTATTCCAGAAATGTTTCCCTCTTTTTGGATCAGCACCCCCTGGAAACTCCCCACTTGCTGCTCCTCTACCAGGTCATGTTCCTGCCCACCTGCTTATCTCCTACCCAAGACAGAAGAGGATCTGGAGGGCTGTGTTCCCCAGGCTCAGTTCTGGTGATGCAGCAGCAGGGGGTGGACTCTTCAGAAGATGGTCAGGCAGGCACCTTAGGGAAGTGGCTGCCCCGCAAGACCCCACTGGAAAACAAAGTTATGACTTCAGCCCTGAAACTGTTGTACAGAGAAAGCTTAAGGTCTGAATGGAGTCAGATAAATCTTGGCTTTAATCACCAAATATTCTGTGCTGTCAGTGCAATCCTGAGCAAGTACATGATCATTTGAGCTTTACATGTTCGTGTGCAAACTAACAACATCTAGCCCGAGAAGGGGATGTAGTCAGATTCTCACCTTGGAGGAACAAATCTGTTCATGGGTCCTATTTGGAGATCTGGTGTCTGTGCTGTTAAGTAGCAAATCAAATCCAATGAATGGGGCCGAGTGCAGAGCCTTACACCTGTAATCTGAGCAATTTGGGAGGTCAAGGTCGGAGGATCGCTGAGCCCAGGAGTTCAAGACCAATGTGGGCAACATAGACCTTGTCTCAATAATAATAATTATAATAATATAAAATTTAAAAACAGAAAATTAATCAGGCATGCTGGCATATGTCTGTAGTCCCAGCTACTTCGAACGCAGTAGGATCCCTTGAGCCCAAGAGTTTGAGGTTACAATGAGTTATCATTGTGCCACTGCCCTCCAGTGTGGATAATGGAGTGAGACCCTGACTCAAAAAAAAAAAAATCCATAAAAGATGCTATCTCTGGATGACAATTTCTCTTTTATTCTGCTTCTTCTAGTCTCTTTTCACCTTAGTCTTAACAGTTGACATGTCAACAAACTAACTTAAAAGTTGAATATGTGATGGTTTTAGAAAAGTTTGCTTCCCCACTCAGCTAGATATCTACCTTATGGGATCTTAGAGGAGTAAATGACATGACATGTAATTATCCTAAGTGCTGCTGCATGACATACATATTTGTATTGTGGTAAAAATCATAACATAAAATGCACCATTGTAACCACTTCTTGGTAGTAAGTATATACATTGTTGTGAAACAGATCTCCAGAATTTTTCATCCTGCAAGTCTGACCCTCTATACTCATTAAACAACAACTCCCCTTTCCCTCTATCCCCTGACCCTAGAAGCCCCCATTCTACTTTTTGCATCTAAGAATTCGACTACCTGAGACATCTCATATAAGTAGAATCAGACAATATTTGTCATTTTGTGACTGACTTGTTTCACTTAGCAAGGTGTCCTCAAGTTTCATCCATGTTGTAGCATGTAACAGGATTTTCTTCATTTTTAAGACTGAATAATATACCATTGTATGTATATGCCACATTTTGCTTATCCATTCATACACCAGTGACCAATGAGTTGCTTCCACCTCTTTGCTATTTTGAATAAGGCTGCACTGAACATGCGAATGCAGACATATCTTCAACATACTGATTTTATATTCTTTGGAGAAAGACTCAGAAGTGAGATCGCTGGATCATGTAGTAATTCTATTTTTAATTTTTTGAGGAATCTCCATACTATTTTCCCCTGACAGTTGAACCAATTTACAATGCCACCAAAAGGCAACAATGGTTCCAATATCTCCACAACCTCACCAACACTTTATATTTTCTGAAGTTTTTTTAGAGTAGTCACCTAATGAGTGTGAGGTGATAGTGCATAGTAGTTTTGATTTGCATTTCTCTGACGATTAGTGATGTTGAATATCTTTTTATATGATTATTGACCATTTATATGCTATCTGCGGAGAAATATCTATTCAAGTTCTTTATCCATTTTTAATAGGGTTATACAATATTTGTCATTGGGTTGTAGTTCTTATATATTCTGAACACTAATCCCTTATTGTATATGTGATTTGCAAATATATTCTCCAATTCTATAGGTTACCTCTTTGCTCTGTTGGTAGTATCCTTTGATTCACAACAGTTTTAAGTTCAATATAGTCTCATTTGTTTAGTTTTGCTTTTGTTTCCTGTGCTTTTGGTATCATAGCCAAGAAATTATTGTCAAGTCCAATGTCATGAAGTTCTTCCCTTAATTTTCTTCTAAGAGTTTTATAGTTTTAGGGATTACATTTGAGCTTTTAATTCATTTTGAGTCAGTTTTATAAATAGCATAAGATAAGGACCCAGCTTCATTCTTTTGCACATAGATATCCAGTTTTTTTCCTGCATTATTTGTTGACGAGACTGTCTTTTCTCCATTGGATGGTCTTGGACCCCTCACTGAAGATCATTTGACCAAATATGTGAGGGTTTTTTTCCTGGACTTTCTATTCTATGCCATTGATCTATTTGTCTGTCTTTATGCCTGTATCACTTTTTAAACTATTATGATTGTGACTTTGTAATGTTTTGAAATCAAGATGTGTGAGACCTCCAATTTTATCCTTTTTAAAAATTGTTTTGGCTACTCAGGTTACTTTGACCTTCCATATACATTTTAAGATGACTTTTTCTATTTCTGCAGAGATGCCACTAAGATGTTGATAGGAGTTTCAGTGAATCTGTAGATTGCTTTGGGTAATATGAACATCTTAGCAATGTCTTCCAATTCCTGAACATCATATATCTTTCCATCTATTTGTGTCTTTTTTCATTTCTTTTAGCAACATTTTGTAACTTTCAGTGTACAAGTCTTTCACCTCGACATAACATTTTAAAAGTATGCACCACCAAGTTCTGAAGATTACTTGAATTTAAAAAAAAATAACCAAAGCTAATATAAGAGAGGACAATATCACTAAAAGAAGATTGGTATTTGCATACATCAATGATGATATTTGATATTTCACTTATTCAAGAAACTTTTATTGATTTCTTGCTATAATAACCACATGTACACAAAACAGTGAAGATGCCAGGTTTATAAAGACATGAAGTTTACCTTCTGGAGGGGGAAGAAATGGAAACCAACAACACCCTTGTAATAACAGAGTCTCATGGAGGTGGGTTCAGAGTGCTGTGCCATACAGAATACAGAATCCCAGCTGGGGAAGTCGAATAAGGAAAAGCTTCCAGGAAGAGGAAACACCTGGGTGGAGACTTGAAGCATGAATAGAACAAGGCAGGAAAGCACACTTCACATGGACTGCTTGCAACTGTGCGTTGGTGTTGATAAGTGAAAATAAAATAAGTAGAATGATTTCATGAACTTCATGCAAAAGTCAGCATCACAACTTCATAGTCCAATGCACAGCTTATCTATAAATACACTTTAACAATAGTCACAATTAAAATGCTTATTAAACTCTTACTGTGTGTTAAGCATCATAGAAAGTGTCCTACGAACATTGCCTCACTTAACCCTCACACTAATACTATGAGGTAAGCAATGTCATTAGTCTCAACTTATAGGTAAGAAAACAGGCTTAGGGAGGTTAACCAACTTGCTTAAGGTCATGCAGCTAATTAGTGGTAAGACCAGGATTCAAACTATTATTTGACAGCAAAGGTGCAGCTTCCTCTATGAGCAAATGTAGACATGAAAATATACAGAGTTGACTTTTTTTTTAACTTCTTTCATTGAAGCTAAAGAGATGCTTCTGAAAAATCTAAAACATACATGCTGAAAAGAAATCTGCAGACTACTTTCAGGCAGAATACATTTGATATATGTGATATTGGTAAAATGACTGATAATTTTAGAATCCT
>NW_007223156.1:0-10787 GCF_000164805.1 Carlito syrichta | reverse complement strand
TGAGGGCACGGGAGAGCAGGAAGCAGCTTGGCATTTTAGCCAGCCTGAGAGAACCCAGTGGTGCTTGGTGAGAAAGGAGACTGGAAAGGTCACAGGGGCTAGCAGACAATGTAAAGGAACCGAGAATTTATCCCAACATCCATGGGAGGCCTGCACACACTGCCAGAGGTACCTTCCTGAATCATGGTCGATCCTGTTACTCCTTTGCATAGGCACTTCTAGTGATTATATCCTTAGATCGAGTTCCAAGGAACTAACCCGGATGTTCAGATGTTTTTCCCATTTCTCCCCTATGTATCTCTCACTCCCATCAAATCGCATCTATTCAGTACCTGAACACTACCCCTATAGAGTATCTTTTTTCACAGTTTCGTTCACATTGCTTCCTCTTCATGAAATGTCTTCCCATCATCTTGTTCTCTTCTGCTCCTGGCAAAGTCTTACCCATATTTTACGATCTAGTCCTAAGGTCATCAACTCCAAGAAGCCTTCCCATATTCTCTCAAACACAGAATCTCTCCAGAATCTGAACTTGCCAACAACGTAGTATCTTTCCTAGTGTAGTTGATAATGTTCTGCCTGGTATTGTGGTTATTTGGGTGTTTTTCTTCTCTTCTTTACTTGATTCGGATGCTCTCCGAGCATATGGCCCGTGCCTCAGTTGTTCCATGTGCCTAGTCCATAACAGAAATGAATGAATGTTGAGGAGCATGCTAAATAAAACCCAAAATAATAATAATAATAATAACCTAATAGCTCAGCCCAGAGTATTGCATTTCTAGTTCTTGATATAATAGTCACTCATGTTCTTGCTAGAAAAATAAAATAGTATCTGAGCAATCCTCATTTTTTTATTTGCAGTTAATTTTCAAAATATAATGCACTTAATAAGAGTTTCACATATTTTTGCTGTCACACAAAATATCACCTACAATATGTTAGAGATCTAGCAAGTCCTTTTATAAACTAAGAAATATATTTTCTTTGTAGGAAAAAGAGGGTGCTTTCAACTGTTCTTGGTGAGTTATTTAAGGAAATCTAAAATACAAATAATCAAAATTACATAAATTACATGAAATCTACCTGTAAGCCCTTGTTTTTCTCCCTGCAGTAGAGATAGTATCTAATCAGTTATCATTAAGTTGCTTTGCATTTTCTTACAGGTTAATCTTTCGAATCTAATATGCACATTCATTAGAGGCTCACCTAAGCTTAAAAAAAATAGTTCCCTTTTCTTGGTTTTCTATATTATTAAAACTGAGAGGCCTCGAGTAATTGCCTAGTATGGACCACATTCTGTAAACAAGACTCTAGGCTTTCCCAGAGACTTGCTCATCATGGCATGCTGAAATATATCCTGGGGAAAAGATCCTGCAGGCCCTTCATGAAGGTAAAAAATGCTGTTTAATAACATGTAAATAACATTCAAGAATGTATTTTTAGAAGCTGAGGAATTCGCTTAAAGATTCCAACCAGAAAAAAATAAATATCTATAATATTAAGTAAGAGGTATATGCTGAATTTGGTAAAATACAACACTGAAAAATCTAAGTTTATAAAGGGACATTATCCTGAGACAGGATATTCCAATGTCTTTGAAGTGAAAAACAAGGTGGCCTCAATGCATAAGAGTAGAGTTGCTCATAAGAAACTAAAGATCAGAAAAGGAGGCAGTGTTTGGTATAGCATGGGAGTGGGCAGAAAAAAAATAGTGCACCCATAACATTGGCACTGAAAAGTTATCACCCTGATCCTGAAGTCATAAGCCCAGTCAACCCATCCACCATCAACACCACCAACAGCAAACATATGCCAGGTTGCCAGGTATGTTGCACTACAGTGCTGACCCTCTTACACCCACCAAGTGGACCCTCTTGTTTCATTCTTGCTCTGTCCCTGTGCTAATGCTCATTTATTTGGTTTGTTCACACATTGATTAGTTCAGACATTAAGTGGTTAAGTGCCAAACTCTGTTCTTGGCTGTGGGGGTACCCTGATGAATAAGATGAGATTACTGCCTTTATGACATTAAGAATATAGTGGGAAATGCACAGAAACAAACATTAGAAGAGGTAAGTGCTGAAATGCATAAAGGATGGGGTACACCGGAAGCTCAGAGAAGTAGTTTACCTGAACCAGCCCAGACTTACTCCTATTCTCCAGTTGGTTCAGGAAAGAGTTACTGGAGTAAGATGAATCTGAGATGAGAGGACAAGTTGGAGTTAGTCAGAAAAGGATAGAAGCCAAAGGTAGACTGTCCCATGTGAAAGGAGTTTCCATCTGTGCAAAGGCATGAGAGTTCGAGAGCTGAGAGAGCATGGCACTTTCATGGAACCAAAAGACGTCCAGTATGGCAAGAGATTAGGCTACAAGGGGGAGGTCAAGATTGCACAAGTCAGGAGCCCCATGTAATCAAGCAGATGTTCTCCTTGCCAGACCAAATTATTTGGGCACCACTGTTCCAGTCCATGTGGATTACATCCTACTGCCAACATCTGTGACTCTGTACCTGAGGGTTTTCTCTTAGCCCTAAAAGGGGCAGGCTCAGTTAATACAACAGAAGAAGTCTTTGACTAAAAGAAGTCCTTGACTAACAGCGATTGGGAACTAGAGAATAAATAAATACTTCCAGTTTTCCCATCTCTCAGGTTGGATAGCTCTGACTGTTTCCCACACTATCTCCTAGCAGTCTCTGCTGAACTTAATCTTAGTTACCCTCATGTCAATCAAAATGATTTTGAACCTCCTATTGGTTTCTTTCCATTCCCCATCTCACTTCCTCACTCCCCTACCAGTTCACCTTTGGACTACTTGCACTCACCTCCTTTCTCAGGTTCTGCTTCTGGAGAAACCCAACATAAACAGCCATGAGAAGGGCTTTATCATGAGGACAATGAGAAATGCCTGACAGCCACTGTATAGGTTCTTTGACTGCAAACAACAGAGAGTGATTCCAGCTGTCTTTCATCAAACAGAACCTGAGCAAAGAGGTGAGTGCTCCCAAAGCTGGTTAATCATTTGACACCCCTCCAAATCTATATTTATAAAAATGTTCATTCAACAGTTATTTGGTAGAAGCAGAAAAAATATTTTATCAATATAATTATATTTCTATAACATAATGTAATCATAAAAAGAAATCAATTCACGTACTGATCCACTGCCACAACCAAATCACAGTCAACAGCCAGAAAAATAAATAAGGGGTAGAAAGCAGAGATTGAAAAATTGCCCACTTTTGTGTAATATTTGTCCTCTCTTCAGCTTTCTTTTTTAATTTGTTTGGAAGAAGAAATCAGAAAACTTCTAAGGAAATTTATAAAATGGCTTGAAATGTTGATAAAAGCATAAAATGCTGCTTCCTGCATTTTTAGTTTCAGAATTTTTCTTGGGTCTGTAGACTTTAAGTCACTGCTGTTGTACCTGCACTCAAAAAGATAGATCACAATACACACACACATACACAAATACACATATATACACATACTGGTACACCAGGTAGACGGTTTATTTTGGCAAGAGAGAGAATGTATATTTTGATGATTTATTCCAGAAATGTTTCCCTCTTTTTGGATCAGCACCCCCTGGAAACTCCCCACTTGCTGCTCCTCTACCAGGTCATGTTCCTGCCCACCTGCTTATCTCCTACCCAAGACAGAAGAGGATCTGGAGGGCTGTGTTCCCCAGGCTCAGTTCTGGTGATGCAGCAGCAGGGGGTGGACTCTTCAGAAGATGGTCAGGCAGGCACCTTAGGGAAGTGGCTGCCCCGCAAGACCCCACTGGAAAACAAAGTTATGACTTCAGCCCTGAAACTGTTGTACAGAGAAAGCTTAAGGTCTGAATGGAGTCAGATAAATCTTGGCTTTAATCACCAAATATTCTGTGCTGTCAGTGCAATCCTGAGCAAGTACATGATCATTTGAGCTTTACATGTTCGTGTGCAAACTAACAACATCTAGCCCGAGAAGGGGATGTAGTCAGATTCTCACCTTGGAGGAACAAATCTGTTCATGGGTCCTATTTGGAGATCTGGTGTCTGTGCTGTTAAGTAGCAAATCAAATCCAATGAATGGGGCCGAGTGCAGAGCCTTACACCTGTAATCTGAGCAATTTGGGAGGTCAAGGTCGGAGGATCGCTGAGCCCAGGAGTTCAAGACCAATGTGGGCAACATAGACCTTGTCTCAATAATAATAATTATAATAATATAAAATTTAAAAACAGAAAATTAATCAGGCATGCTGGCATATGTCTGTAGTCCCAGCTACTTCGAAGGCAGTAGGATCCCTTGAGCCCAAGAGTTTGAGGTTACAATGAGTTATC
Organism: Carlito syrichta; assembly: GCF_000164805.1. Lineage (NCBI taxonomy): Eukaryota > Metazoa > Chordata > Mammalia > Primates > Tarsiidae > Carlito > Carlito syrichta. The sequence continues at coordinate 6,466 of NW_007223156.1, read as the reverse complement.
ATTGTGCCACTGCCCTCCAGTGTGGATAATGGAGTGAGACCCTGACTCAAAAAAAAAAAAATCCATAAAAGATGCTATCTCTGGATGACAATTTCTCTTTTATTCTGCTTCTTCTAGTCTCTTTTCACCTTAGTCTTAACAGTTGACATGTCAACAAACTAACTTAAAAGTTGAATATGTGATGGTTTTAGAAAAGTTTGCTTCCCCACTCAGCTAGATATCTACCTTATGGGATCTTAGAGGAGTAAATGACATGACATGTAATTATCCTAAGTGCTGCTGCATGACATACATATTTGTATTGTGGTAAAAATCATAACATAAAATGCACCATTGTAACCACTTCTTGGTAGTAAGTATATACATTGTTGTGAAACAGATCTCCAGAATTTTTCATCCTGCAAGTCTGACCCTCTATACTCATTAAACAACAACTCCCCTTTCCTCTATCCCCTGACCCTAGAAGCCCCCATTCTACTTTTTGCATCTAAGAATTCGACTACCTGAGACATCTCATATAAGTAGAATCAGACAATATTTGTCATTTTGTGACTGACTTGTTTCACTTAGCAAGGTGTCCTCAAGTTTCATCCATGTTGTAGCATGTAACAGGATTTTCTTCATTTTTAAGACTGAATAATATACCATTGTATGTATATGCCACATTTTGCTTATCCATTCATACACCAGTGACCAATGAGTTGCTTCCACCTCTTTGCTATTTTGAATAAGGCTGCACTGAACATGCGAATGCAGACATATCTTCAACATACTGATTTTATATTCTTTGGAGAAAGACTCAGAAGTGAGATCGCTGGATCATGTAGTAATTCTATTTTTAATTTTTTGAGGAATCTCCATACTATTTTCCCCTGACAGTTGAACCAATTTACAATGCCACCAAAAGGCAACAATGGTTCCAATATCTCCACAACCTCACCAACACTTTATATTTTCTGAAGTTTTTTTAGAGTAGTCACCTAATGAGTGTGAGGTGATAGTGCATAGTAGTTTTGATTTGCATTTCTCTGACGATTAGTGATGTTGAATATCTTTTTTATATGATTATTGACCATTTATATGCTATCTGCGGAGAAATATCTATTCAAGTTCTTTATCCATTTTTAATAGGGTTATACAATATTTGTCATTGGGTTGTAGTTCTTATATATTCTGAACACTAATCCCTTATTGTATATGTGATTTGCAAATATATTCTCCAATTCTATAGGTTACCTCTTTGCTCTGTTGGTAGTATCCTTTGATTCACAACAGTTTTAAGTTCAATATAGTCTCATTTGTTTAGTTTTGCTTTTGTTTCCTGTGCTTTTGGTATCATAGCCAAGAAATTATTGTCAAGTCCAATGTCATGAAGTTCTTCCCTTAATTTTCTTCTAAGAGTTTTATAGTTTTAGGGATTACATTTGAGCTTTTAATTCATTTTGAGTCAGTTTTATAAATAGCATAAGATAAGGACCCAGCTTCATTCTTTTGCACATAGATATCCAGTTTTTTTCCTGCATTATTTGTTGACGAGACTGTCTTTTCTCCATTGGATGGTCTTGGACCCCTCACTGAAGATCATTTGACCAAATATGTGAGGGTTTTTTTCCTGGACTTTCTATTCTATGCCATTGATCTATTTGTCTGTCTTTATGCCTGTATCACTTTTTAAACTATTATGATTGTGACTTTGTAATGTTTTGAAATCAAGATGTGTGAGACCTCCAATTTTATCCTTTTTAAAAATTGTTTTGGCTACTCAGGTTACTTTGACCTTCCATATACATTTTAAGATGACTTTTTCTATTTCTGCAGAGATGCCACTAAGATGTTGATAGGAGTTTCAGTGAATCTGTAGATTGCTTTGGGTAATATGAACATCTTAGCAATGTCTTCCAATTCCTGAACATCATATATCTTTCCATCTATTTGTGTCTTTTTTCATTTCTTTTAGCAACATTTTGTAACTTTCAGTGTACAAGTCTTTCACCTCGACATAACATTTTAAAAGTATGCACCACCAAGTTCTGAAGATTACTTGAATTTAAAAAAAAATAACCAAAGCTAATATAAGAGAGGACAATATCACTAAAAGAAGATTGGTATTTGCATACATCAATGATGATATTTGATATTTCACTTATTCAAGAAACTTTTATTGATTTCTTGCTATAATAACCACATGTACACAAAACAGTGAAGATGCCAGGTTTATAAAGACATGAAGTTTACCTTCTGGAGGGGGAAGAAATGGAAACCAACAACACCCTTGTAATAACAGAGTCTTCATGGAGGTGGGTTCAGAGTGCTGTGCCATACAGAATACAGAATCCCAGCTGGGGAAGTCGAATAAGGAAAAGCTTCCAGGAAGAGGAAACACCTGGGTGGAGACTTGAAGCATGAATAGAACAAGGCAGGAAAGCACACTTCACATGGACTGCTTGCAACTGTGCGTTGGTGTTGATAAGTGAAAATAAAATAAGTAGAATGATTTCATGAACTTCATGCAAAAGTCAGCATCACAACTTCATAGTCCAATGCACAGCTTATCTATAAATACACTTTAACAATAGTCACAATTAAAATGCTTATTAAACTCTTACTGTGTGTTAAGCATCATAGAAAGTGTCCTACGAACATTGCCTCACTTAACCCTCACACTAATACTATGAGGTAAGCAATGTCATTAGTCTCAACTTATAGGTAAGAAAACAGGCTTAGGGAGGTTAACCAACTTGCTTAAGGTCATGCAGCTAATTAGTGGTAAGACCAGGATTCAAACTATTATTTGACAGCAAAGGTGCAGCTTCCTCTATGAGCAAATGTAGACATGAAAATATACAGAGTTGACTTTTTTTTTAACTTCTTTCATTGAAGCTAAAGAGATGCTTCTGAAAAATCTAAAACATACATGCTGAAAAGAAATCTGCAGACTACTTTCAGGCAGAATACATTTGATATATGTGATATTGGTAAAATGACTGATAATTTTAGAATCCTCCCTGGTTTCATCTCAGGCTTTATTATAACTGCCCAACACTAACATAATCACCTCTGGCATCCCAAACAAATCTGCCAAGGTTATACAAAAGCTAAAATCTAGGAGCACCAACCTACTCCCTTAATTACTGAACAAAGTGCTAGTGGTCACCAGGGGAAAATAAAATGCTTCTCTTTATTAACTAGACAAATACAATAGAAAAAAATATAGTTTCTAAGCAATGTTTATCTCACAGTTACTCCTGAGAAAATTTATTCCTACTAAACAGGAATAGGTAATTGTACTCAAGGTAAGATGATAATATTTTTTTAAAGATAAATTAAAAATACCAAGGATTAAATATAGCCTGTAAAATTAAGCTAAGGGTAATTAGACATGGTAAACAATAGAAGGAATTCACGGTAAGTTCTCCAACCAAAGCAGTGATTTTCTTTTATGTGATTCTCAGTTATAGAATTCACTGTTTTCATTTAATACACTTAGTCTACATGATCAGTATTACAATAATTGTTCTTCTCTGCATGTTTCTTACTATTAGACACAAGGCCTTGAAAAAAAACATTCTCTTAACTTGGTTTATACTTCAGTGATCAGTGTTTGGCAATTCAGTCAAATTGGAAGGTGGAAGGGGGAGGAGGATGGCACAGGATTTTTTCAGATATAACCAATTATTACGAATCTTTTTTCGTCCTCCACACCCCATCCTCATCCATACAGGCACCCAATGTTTGAGAAATTGTAAAACTTGGAAAAAATAGTTACAGCTTTAAATTGGAATAATCCTAGTTTAAGAGAGATCTCTACTGTTTTCTCTTTCAATTCTTGCTGCTATTTATATTCCATTCAGAAGTTTAGAGGCACATTCACCTGACATCACAAAGACTATCTTTTTGTTCTTTCTTACGCCTGCTTCTTTCAGTTCCAAGGATGCAGGCAGAGCGGGCAATCAAAAATTAGCCCACTGGGGCCCACAGTCATTTGCACTGCAGAGGTTCACCACAGTTCAAATGCCTGTATTGACGTAAAATTTGGCCGTACAAACGCCCCTTTTTAAATGCGTTCATCAAATACATTTTTTTTAATATAGGAAGTAAAACATTTCCATAGGTATTAGTTCCAGATTCATAATGAGACCTCAGAAAACATCAATAATTATGGTGCAGAAAACATCAATAAATAAGAAAAATAAATCTAGTTGTGGATACATGATTATCTACATAAATCCATATATGCATGCACAAACATGTACACTCAGATGCTTTGGGAAATGTTATTATTTTTGATAAGCTCGTATCTGTACTCCACCTTTTTCCAAGACACCACGGAATTATCTACTCTTCTTTTCTTAAAAAATATGAAGTCCATTTAACCACCCTGCTAGACAGAATCCCCTGCTAATGAACGTAGCTGTGTTAAAGAATCAGGCAAAATGTTAAAATGGTATGTACTTGCTTTCAATGCATTTTAGCCCCAAATGAACCAAACACTGATGTCAGCAAGTGAAGGGAAGATAAGGGACAGACTAAGAATACATCATGTGGAAGAGATTGCATTAGGCCAAGGGAACAATATTCCTCAAATACTGCTGAGGCTGGGATATTAAGAAATAAAATTTAAACAAGGAGAGGGGGAAGATGAGACTAGGTCCTGCTGAAACACTGCTTTGGCATTGTTGAATTTAGGCATGTATTTAAATATGAGAAATCGGAGATTATATCTACTTAATTAATATACAAATTATATATTTTAGTATATGTACAATAGTGTGTTCAATATTTAAATATATAAATACATGCTATGTATATGCTGAGACCCTTGGGAGTTAGTTTTTTTCAGGAAAGATGAAAGGTACCTTGCACAAAAGAAAATAATTATATCCTCAGTCCAATACCAGGTTAAATTATATTCATGTCATGTTCTTCATGCAAAATAGCAGAGGTACATTAGAGTAGAATTGCTGGAATTAACCTTCCGTTCCTCCTTTAGTTTTTAAGGAGGCGAGATCAAAGACAAGGTCCCATAAAATCTATTAAAACAAAAACAAATTGCTGGGGGCTGGGGAAGAACTCCAAGGAAAATCACCCCCTCCCATTTAGTACAAAGCACTGTCAGAAAGAACTTCCTTTTTTAAAAAGAATTTTTTTAATATGCTACATATAATTCAAGTGAAAAATGAATTGGTCGATTTAAAGGGAGTAATTTTTTATGGAGAAAAATTTAAAAGAAAAGAACTAGAGTTTTTAAATAGGTCTCTCTTGGTTGATAGAAAAATCCACTTCAGATAGATGTATCATTTCCAAATGCTGGACCAACCCTCAGACCCGACTGCCTTCACTGAGACCTATCATTGTGCTTATTTATTCCTGTGCATTATCCTCTAATGGCCCCACAGAGATGATCTTCTTTCAGCACCATCTGCTACGAGGAAAAACAAGAACACACACTACACCTATTACAAGCGTCGCTGCATTCTAAACCTTTTCTCTTGGCAAAAAGGTAAAATGTATAAGCAACAAACAGGAATCCACCAGCTGATACGGAGAGACAGGTCTTGATCTGGTACATTTTAATCAAGTTCCTAAACAGTACTGAAACTGAGTCATTTGGTCACTGAAAGTAATCTATAGAACATGTCAGTGCTTAACACCAAAAATGTGGCCAACTGGTGATCCACAAAAGATCTCAAAAGATCATCTTGGGGCTTTGCATTATGCTGACGTAACTTCTTCCAGAAAAACTTCCTGGCATGAATACTTGTGATCCGCAGACTAAGAAATCACAAAACTTGCTTGACATCAGCATTAGTAAAATATATTTGCATTAATTTAATAAATATTGATTGTATCCCTTCTGGGCCAGACGCTGCTCTAGGCACTAAGGAGACAGTTTTCTCTTCACACAGAAGGGGGTATCCATGAGCTCCCCATTTCGTTTGCTTTCCAGCCTGTTCATCGTCCTGCTTTTGCATTCATCAGTTTTTCCCTGCTGAGGACAACCAAGAGGCAATGTTGAAATCAAGCCAGTTCTTCAGAGACTTTTTTTTTCCCTAAATACTCCCAAAGGCTACTTTTGCACATGTAGCTTCATAAAAACCACATTGATGAAAAATTTCCTGTTTTAGGGGAAAAAAAACAATTATCTGATACTAAATATATTCCAATTTTTTAAGGTTACTGGTTTATCACAGACTACTGTCTACTTAATTATCAATAAGCCACACAAAGAAATATTTATAGATATCAATTATAGCCCCAGATTTGTATTTGATGTTTATGAAGACTACAGACGGTTTTAATATTTCTTATTGGAAGCAACTAAGTTTTTTAGAAAGCTATCCTATGCCAGGCACAGGCAGATCCATCTCTTCGGAGTTTCTCCTGGGTCCCTAATCTTTTCTGGACTACTTAATTCACCTGAAGCAGTTGATAATCTCAAAGAATATGTTACCAACTATGAATCATA
>NW_007223155.1:0-667 GCF_000164805.1 Carlito syrichta | reverse complement strand
ACTACTTTCAGGCAGAATACATTTGATATATGTGATATTGGTAAAATGACTGATAATTTTAAAATCCTCCCTGGTTTCATCTCAGGCTTTATTATAACTGCCCAACACTAACATAATCACCTCTGGCATCCCAAACAAATCTGCCAAGGTTATACCAAAGCTAAAATCTAGGAGCACCAACCTACTCCCTTAATTACTGAACAAAGCGCTAGTGGTCACCATGGGAAAATAAAATGCTTCTCTTTATTAACTACACAAATACAATACAAAAAAATATAGTTTCTAATCAATGTTTATCTCACAGTTACTCCTGAGAAAATTTATTCCTACTAAACAGGAATAGGTAATTGTACTCAAGGTAAGATGATAATATTTTTTTAAAGATAAATTAAAAATACCAAGGATTAAATATAGCCTGTAAAATTAAGCTAAGGGTAATTAGACATGGTAAACAATAGAAGGAATTCACGGTAAGTTCTCCAACCAAAGCAGCGATTTTCTTTTATGTGATTCTCAGTTATAGAATTCACTGTTTTCATTTAATACACTTAGTCTACATGATCAGTATTACAATAATTGTTCTTCTCTGCATGTTTCTTACTATTAGACACAAGGCCTTGAAAAAAAACATTCTCTTAACTTGGTTTATACTTCAGTGATCAGTGTT
>NW_007223154.1:0-761 GCF_000164805.1 Carlito syrichta | reverse complement strand
GGCATCCCAAACAAATCTGCCAAGGTTATACAAAAGCTAAAATCTAGGAGCACCAACCTACTCCCTTAATTACTGAACAAAGTGCTAGTGGTCACCAGGGGAAAATAAAATGCTTCTCTTTATTAACTAGACAAATACAATAGAAAAAAATATAGTTTCTAAGCAATGTTTATCTCACAGTTACTCCTGAGAAAATTTATTCCTACTAAACAGGAATAGGTAATTGTACTCAAGGTAAGATGATAATATTTTTTTAAAGATAAATTAAAAATACCAAGGATTAAATATAGCCTGTAAAATTAAGCTAAGGGTAATTAGACATGGTAAACAATAGAAGGAATTCACGGTAAGTTCTCCAACCAAAGCAGTGATTTTCTTTTATGTGATTCTCAGTTATAGAATTCACTGTTTTCATTTAATACACTTAGTCTACATGATCAGTATTACAATAATTGTTCTTCTCTGCATGTTTCTTACTATTAGACACAAGGCCTTGAAAAAAAACATTCTCTTAACTTGGTTTATACTTCAGTGATCAGTGTTTGGCAATTCAGTCAAATTGGAAGGTGGAAGGGGGAGGAGGATGGCACAGGATTTTTTCAGATATAACCAATTATTACGAATCTTTTTTCGTCCTCCACACCCCATCCTCATCCATACAGGCACCCAATGTTTGAGAAATTGTAAAACTTGGAAAAAATAGTTACAGCTTTAATTGGAATAATCCTAGTTTAGAGAGATCTCTACTGTTTTCTCTTTCA
>NW_007223153.1:0-8383 GCF_000164805.1 Carlito syrichta | reverse complement strand
TGAGGGCACGGGAGAGCAGGAAGCAGCTTGGCATTTTAGCCAGCCTGAGAGAACCCAGTGGTGCTTGGTGAGAAAGGAGACTGGAAAGGTCACAGGGGCTAGCAGACAATGTAAAGGAACCGAGAATTTATCCCAACATCCATGGGAGGCCTGCACACACTGCCAGAGGTACCTTCCTGAATCATGGTCGATCCTGTTACTCCTTTGCATAGGCACTTCTAGTGATTATATCCTTAGATCGAGTTCCAAGGAACTAACCCGGATGTTCAGATGTTTTTCCCATTTCTCCCCTATGTATCTCTCACTCCCATCAAATCGCATCTATTCAGTACCTGAACACTACCCCTATAGAGTATCTTTTTTCACAGTTTCGTTCACATTGCTTCCTCTTCATGAAATGTCTTCCCATCATCTTGTTCTCTTCTGCTCCTGGCAAAGTCTTACCCATATTTTACGATCTAGTCCTAAGGTCATCAACTCCAAGAAGCCTTCCCATATTCTCTCAAACACAGAATCTCTCCAGAATCTGAACTTGCCAACAACGTAGTATCTTTCCTAGTGTAGTTGATAATGTTCTGCCTGGTATTGTGGTTATTTGGGTGTTTTTCTTCTCTTCTTTACTTGATTCGGATGCTCTCCGAGCATATGGCCCGTGCCTCAGTTGTTCCATGTGCCTAGTCCATAACAGAAATGAATGAATGTTGAGGAGCATGCTAAATAAAACCCAAAATAATAATAATAATAATAACCTAATAGCTCAGCCCAGAGTATTGCATTTCTAGTTCTTGATATAATAGTCACTCATGTTCTTGCTAGAAAAATAAAATAGTATCTGAGCAATCCTCATTTTTTTATTTGCAGTTAATTTTCAAAATATAATGCACTTAATAAGAGTTTCACATATTTTTGCTGTCACACAAAATATCACCTACAATATGTTAGAGATCTAGCAAGTCCTTTTATAAACTAAGAAATATATTTTCTTTGTAGGAAAAAGAGGGTGCTTTCAACTGTTCTTGGTGAGTTATTTAAGGAAATCTAAAATACAAATAATCAAAATTACATAAATTACATGAAATCTACCTGTAAGCCCTTGTTTTTCTCCCTGCAGTAGAGATAGTATCTAATCAGTTATCATTAAGTTGCTTTGCATTTTCTTACAGGTTAATCTTTCGAATCTAATATGCACATTCATTAGAGGCTCACCTAAGCTTAAAAAAAATAGTTCCCTTTTCTTGGTTTTCTATATTATTAAAACTGAGAGGCCTCGAGTAATTGCCTAGTATGGACCACATTCTGTAAACAAGACTCTAGGCTTTCCCAGAGACTTGCTCATCATGGCATGCTGAAATATATCCTGGGGAAAAGATCCTGCAGGCCCTTCATGAAGGTAAAAAATGCTGTTTAATAACATGTAAATAACATTCAAGAATGTATTTTTAGAAGCTGAGGAATTCGCTTAAAGATTCCAACCAGAAAAAAATAAATATCTATAATATTAAGTAAGAGGTATATGCTGAATTTGGTAAAATACAACACTGAAAAATCTAAGTTTATAAAGGGACATTATCCTGAGACAGGATATTCCAATGTCTTTGAAGTGAAAAACAAGGTGGCCTCAATGCATAAGAGTAGAGTTGCTCATAAGAAACTAAAGATCAGAAAAGGAGGCAGTGTTTGGTATAGCATGGGAGTGGGCAGAAAAAAAATAGTGCACCCATAACATTGGCACTGAAAAGTTATCACCCTGATCCTGAAGTCATAAGCCCAGTCAACCCATCCACCATCAACACCACCAACAGCAAACATATGCCAGGTTGCCAGGTATGTTGCACTACAGTGCTGACCCTCTTACACCCACCAAGTGGACCCTCTTGTTTCATTCTTGCTCTGTCCCTGTGCTAATGCTCATTTATTTGGTTTGTTCACACATTGATTAGTTCAGACATTAAGTGGTTAAGTGCCAAACTCTGTTCTTGGCTGTGGGGGTACCCTGATGAATAAGATGAGATTACTGCCTTTATGACATTAAGAATATAGTGGGAAATGCACAGAAACAAACATTAGAAGAGGTAAGTGCTGAAATGCATAAAGGATGGGGTACACCGGAAGCTCAGAGAAGTAGTTTACCTGAACCAGCCCAGACTTACTCCTATTCTCCAGTTGGTTCAGGAAAGAGTTACTGGAGTAAGATGAATCTGAGATGAGAGGACAAGTTGGAGTTAGTCAGAAAAGGATAGAAGCCAAAGGTAGACTGTCCCATGTGAAAGGAGTTTCCATCTGTGCAAAGGCATGAGAGTTCGAGAGCTGAGAGAGCATGGCACTTTCATGGAACCAAAAGACGTCCAGTATGGCAAGAGATTAGGCTACAAGGGGGAGGTCAAGATTGCACAAGTCAGGAGCCCCATGTAATCAAGCAGATGTTCTCCTTGCCAGACCAAATTATTTGGGCACCACTGTTCCAGTCCATGTGGATTACATCCTACTGCCAACATCTGTGACTCTGTACCTGAGGGTTTTCTCTTAGCCCTAAAAGGGGCAGGCTCAGTTAATACAACAGAAGAAGTCTTTGACTAAAAGAAGTCCTTGACTAACAGCGATTGGGAACTAGAGAATAAATAAATACTTCCAGTTTTCCCATCTCTCAGGTTGGATAGCTCTGACTGTTTCCCACACTATCTCCTAGCAGTCTCTGCTGAACTTAATCTTAGTTACCCTCATGTCAATCAAAATGATTTTGAACCTCCTATTGGTTTCTTTCCATTCCCCATCTCACTTCCTCACTCCCCTACCAGTTCACCTTTGGACTACTTGCACTCACCTCCTTTCTCAGGTTCTGCTTCTGGAGAAACCCAACATAAACAGCCATGAGAAGGGCTTTATCATGAGGACAATGAGAAATGCCTGACAGCCACTGTATAGGTTCTTTGACTGCAAACAACAGAGAGTGATTCCAGCTGTCTTTCATCAAACAGAACCTGAGCAAAGAGGTGAGTGCTCCCAAAGCTGGTTAATCATTTGACACCCCTCCAAATCTATATTTATAAAAATGTTCATTCAACAGTTATTTGGTAGAAGCAGAAAAAATATTTTATCAATATAATTATATTTCTATAACATAATGTAATCATAAAAAGAAATCAATTCACGTACTGATCCACTGCCACAACCAAATCACAGTCAACAGCCAGAAAAATAAATAAGGGGTAGAAAGCAGAGATTGAAAAATTGCCCACTTTTGTGTAATATTTGTCCTCTCTTCAGCTTTCTTTTTTAATTTGTTTGGAAGAAGAAATCAGAAAACTTCTAAGGAAATTTATAAAATGGCTTGAAATGTTGATAAAAGCATAAAATGCTGCTTCCTGCATTTTTAGTTTCAGAATTTTTCTTGGGTCTGTAGACTTTAAGTCACTGCTGTTGTACCTGCACTCAAAAAGATAGATCACAATACACACACACATACACAAATACACATATATACACATACTGGTACACCAGGTAGACGGTTTATTTTGGCAAGAGAGAGAATGTATATTTTGATGATTTATTCCAGAAATGTTTCCCTCTTTTTGGATCAGCACCCCCTGGAAACTCCCCACTTGCTGCTCCTCTACCAGGTCATGTTCCTGCCCACCTGCTTATCTCCTACCCAAGACAGAAGAGGATCTGGAGGGCTGTGTTCCCCAGGCTCAGTTCTGGTGATGCAGCAGCAGGGGGTGGACTCTTCAGAAGATGGTCAGGCAGGCACCTTAGGGAAGTGGCTGCCCCGCAAGACCCCACTGGAAAACAAAGTTATGACTTCAGCCCTGAAACTGTTGTACAGAGAAAGCTTAAGGTCTGAATGGAGTCAGATAAATCTTGGCTTTAATCACCAAATATTCTGTGCTGTCAGTGCAATCCTGAGCAAGTACATGATCATTTGAGCTTTACATGTTCGTGTGCAAACTAACAACATCTAGCCCGAGAAGGGGATGTAGTCAGATTCTCACCTTGGAGGAACAAATCTGTTCATGGGTCCTATTTGGAGATCTGGTGTCTGTGCTGTTAAGTAGCAAATCAAATCCAATGAATGGGGCCGAGTGCAGAGCCTTACACCTGTAATCTGAGCAATTTGGGAGGTCAAGGTCGGAGGATCGCTGAGCCCAGGAGTTCAAGACCAATGTGGGCAACATAGACCTTGTCTCAATAATAATAATTATAATAATATAAAATTTAAAAACAGAAAATTAATCAGGCATGCTGGCATATGTCTGTAGTCCCAGCTACTTCGAAGGCAGTAGGATCCCTTGAGCCCAAGAGTTTGAGGTTACAATGAGTTATCATTGTGCCACTGCCCTCCAGTGTGGATAATGGAGTGAGACCCTGACTCAAAAAAAAAAAAATCCATAAAAGATGCTATCTCTGGATGACAATTTCTCTTTTATTCTGCTTCTTCTAGTCTCTTTTCACCTTAGTCTTAACAGTTGACATGTCAACAAACTAACTTAAAAGTTGAATATGTGATGGTTTTAGAAAAGTTTGCTTCCCCACTCAGCTAGATATCTACCTTATGGGATCTTAGAGGAGTAAATGACATGACATGTAATTATCCTAAGTGCTGCTGCATGACATACATATTTGTATTGTGGTAAAAATCATAACATAAAATGCACCATTGTAACCACTTCTTGGTAGTAAGTATATACATTGTTGTGAAACAGATCTCCAGAATTTTTCATCCTGCAAGTCTGACCCTCTATACTCATTAAACAACAACTCCCCTTTCCCTCTATCCCCTGACCCTAGAAGCCCCCATTCTACTTTTTGCATCTAAGAATTCGACTACCTGAGACATCTCATATAAGTAGAATCAGACAATATTTGTCATTTTGTGACTGACTTGTTTCACTTAGCAAGGTGTCCTCAAGTTTCATCCATGTTGTAGCATGTAACAGGATTTTCTTCATTTTTAAGACTGAATAATATACCATTGTATGTATATGCCACATTTTGCTTATCCATTCATACACCAGTGACCAATGAGTTGCTTCCACCTCTTTGCTATTTTGAATAAGGCTGCACTGAACATGCGAATGCAGACATATCTTCAACATACTGATTTTATATTCTTTGGAGAAAGACTCAGAAGTGAGATCGCTGGATCATGTAGTAATTCTATTTTTAATTTTTTGAGGAATCTCCATACTATTTTCCCCTGACAGTTGAACCAATTTACAATGCCACCAAAAGGCAACAATGGTTCCAATATCTCCACAACCTCACCAACACTTTATATTTTCTGAAGTTTTTTTAGAGTAGTCACCTAATGAGTGTGAGGTGATAGTGCATAGTAGTTTTGATTTGCATTTCTCTGACGATTAGTGATGTTGAATATCTTTTTATATGATTATTGACCATTTATATGCTATCTGCGGAGAAATATCTATTCAAGTTCTTTATCCATTTTTAATAGGGTTATACAATATTTGTCATTGGGTTGTAGTTCTTATATATTCTGAACACTAATCCCTTATTGTATATGTGATTTGCAAATATATTCTCCAATTCTATAGGTTACCTCTTTGCTCTGTTGGTAGTATCCTTTGATTCACAACAGTTTTAAGTTCAATATAGTCTCATTTGTTTAGTTTTGCTTTTGTTTCCTGTGCTTTTGGTATCATAGCCAAGAAATTATTGTCAAGTCCAATGTCATGAAGTTCTTCCCTTAATTTTCTTCTAAGAGTTTTATAGTTTTAGGGATTACATTTGAGCTTTTAATTCATTTTGAGTCAGTTTTATAAATAGCATAAGATAAGGACCCAGCTTCATTCTTTTGCACATAGATATCCAGTTTTTTTCCTGCATTATTTGTTGACGAGACTGTCTTTTCTCCATTGGATGGTCTTGGACCCCTCACTGAAGATCATTTGACCAAATATGTGAGGGTTTTTTTCCTGGACTTTCTATTCTATGCCATTGATCTATTTGTCTGTCTTTATGCCTGTATCACTTTTTAAACTATTATGATTGTGACTTTGTAATGTTTTGAAATCAAGATGTGTGAGACCTCCAATTTTATCCTTTTTAAAAATTGTTTTGGCTACTCAGGTTACTTTGACCTTCCATATACATTTTAAGATGACTTTTTCTATTTCTGCAGAGATGCCACTAAGATGTTGATAGGAGTTTCAGTGAATCTGTAGATTGCTTTGGGTAATATGAACATCTTAGCAATGTCTTCCAATTCCTGAACATCATATATCTTTCCATCTATTTGTGTCTTTTTTCATTTCTTTTAGCAACATTTTGTAACTTTCAGTGTACAAGTCTTTCACCTCGACATAACATTTTAAAAGTATGCACCACCAAGTTCTGAAGATTACTTGAATTTAAAAAAAAATAACCAAAGCTAATATAAGAGAGGACAATATCACTAAAAGAAGATTGGTATTTGCATACATCAATGATGATATTTGATATTTCACTTATTCAAGAAACTTTTATTGATTTCTTGCTATAATAACCACATGTACACAAAACAGTGAAGATGCCAGGTTTATAAAGACATGAAGTTTACCTTCTGGAGGGGGAAGAAATGGAAACCAACAACACCCTTGTAATAACAGAGTCTTCATGGAGGTGGGTTCAGAGTGCTGTGCCATACAGAATACAGAATCCCAGCTGGGGAAGTCGAATAAGGAAAAGCTTCCAGGAAGAGGAAACACCTGGGTGGAGACTTGAAGCATGAATAGAACAAGGCAGGAAAGCACACTTCACATGGACTGCTTGCAACTGTGCGTTGGTGTTGATAAGTGAAAATAAAATAAGTAGAATGATTTCATGAACTTCATGCAAAAGTCAGCATCACAACTTCATAGTCCAATGCACAGCTTATCTATAAATACACTTTAACAATAGTCACAATTAAAATGCTTATTAAACTCTTACTGTGTGTTAAGCATCATAGAAAGTGTCCTACGAACATTGCCTCACTTAACCCTCACACTAATACTATGAGGTAAGCAATGTCATTAGTCTCAACTTATAGGTAAGAAAACAGGCTTAGGGAGGTTAACCAACTTGCTTAAGGTCATGCAGCTAATTAGTGGTAAGACCAGGATTCAAACTATTATTTGACAGCAAAGGTGCAGCTTCCTCTATGAGCAAATGTAGACATGAAAATATACAGAGTTGACTTTTTTTTTAACTTCTTTCATTGAAGCTAAAGAGATGCTTCTGAAAAATCTAAAACATACATGCTGAAAAGAAATCTGCAGACTACTTTCAGGCAGAATACATTTGATATATGTGATATTGGTAAAATGACTGATAATTTTAGAATCCTCCCTGGTTTCATCTCAGGCTTTATTATAACTGCCCAACACTAACATAATCACCTCTGGCATCCCAAACAAATCTGCCAAGGTTATACAAAAGCTAAAATCTAGGAGCACCAACCTACTCCCTTAATTACTGAACAAAGTGCTAGTGGTCACCAGGGGAAAATAAAATGCTTCTCTTTATTAACTAGACAAATACAATAGAAAAAAATATAGTTTCTAAGCAATGTTTATCTCACAGTTACTCCTGAGAAAATTTATTCCTACTAAACAGGAATAGGTAATTGTACTCAAGGTAAGATGATAATATTTTTTTAAAGATAAATTAAAAATACCAAGGATTAAATATAGCCTGTAAAATTAAGCTAAGGGTAATTAGACATGGTAAACAATAGAAGGAATTCACGGTAAGTTCTCCAACCAAAGCAGTGATTTTCTTTTATGTGATTCTCAGTTATAGAATTCACTGTTTTCATTTAATACACTTAGTCTACATGATCAGTATTACAATAATTGTTCTTCTCTGCATGTTTCTTACTATTAGACACAAGGCCTTGAAAAAAAACATTCTCTTAACTTGGTTTATACTTCAGTGATCAGTGTTTGGCAATTCAGTCAAATTGGAAGGTGGAAGGGGGAGGAGGATGGCACAGGATTTTTTCAGATATAACCAATTATTACGAATCTTTTTTCGTCCTCCACACCCCATCCTCATCCATACAGGCACCCAATGTTTGAGAAATTGTAAAACTTGGAAAAAATAGTTACAGCTTTAAATTGGAATAATCCTAGTTTAAGAGAGATCTCTACTGTTTTCTCTTTCAATTCTTGCTGCTATTTATATTCCATTCAGAAGTTTAGAGGCACATTCACCTGACATCACAAAGACTATCTTTTTGTTCTTTCTTACGCCTGCTTCTTTCAGTTCCAAGGATGCAGGCAGAGCGGGCAATCAAAAATTAGCCCACTGGGGCCCACAGTCATTTGCACTGCAGAGGTTCACCACAGTTCAAATGCCTGTATTGACGTAAAATTTGGCCGTACAAACGCCCCTTTTTAAATGC
>NW_007223152.1:0-4419 GCF_000164805.1 Carlito syrichta | reverse complement strand
TAAAAAAAAATAACCAAAGCTAATATAAGAGAGGACAATATCACTAAAAGAAGATTGGTATTTGCATACATCAATGATGATATTTGATATTTCACTTATTCAAGAAACTTTTATTGATTTCTTGCTATAATAACCACATGTACACAAAACAGTGAAGATGCCAGGTTTATAAAGACATGAAGTTTACCTTCTGGAGGGGGAAGAAATGGAAACCAACAACACCCTTGTAATAACAGAGTCTTCATGGAGGTGGGTTCAGAGTGCTGTGCCATACAGAATACAGAATCCCAGCTGGGGAAGTCGAATAAGGAAAAGCTTCCAGGAAGAGGAAACACCTGGGTGGAGACTTGAAGCATGAATAGAACAAGGCAGGAAAGCACACTTCACATGGACTGCTTGCAACTGTGCGTTGGTGTTGATAAGTGAAAATAAAATAAGTAGAATGATTTCATGAACTTCATGCAAAAGTCAGCATCACAACTTCATAGTCCAATGCACAGCTTATCTATAAATACACTTTAACAATAGTCACAATTAAAATGCTTATTAAACTCTTACTGTGTGTTAAGCATCATAGAAAGTGTCCTACGAACATTGCCTCACTTAACCCTCACACTAATACTATGAGGTAAGCAATGTCATTAGTCTCAACTTATAGGTAAGAAAACAGGCTTAGGGAGGTTAACCAACTTGCTTAAGGTCATGCAGCTAATTAGTGGTAAGACCAGGATTCAAACTATTATTTGACAGCAAAGGTGCAGCTTCCTCTATGAGCAAATGTAGACATGAAAATATACAGAGTTGACTTTTTTTTTAACTTCTTTCATTGAAGCTAAAGAGATGCTTCTGAAAAATCTAAAACATACATGCTGAAAAGAAATCTGCAGACTACTTTCAGGCAGAATACATTTGATATATGTGATATTGGTAAAATGACTGATAATTTTAGAATCCTCCCTGGTTTCATCTCAGGCTTTATTATAACTGCCCAACACTAACATAATCACCTCTGGCATCCCAAACAAATCTGCCAAGGTTATACAAAAGCTAAAATCTAGGAGCACCAACCTACTCCCTTAATTACTGAACAAAGTGCTAGTGGTCACCAGGGGAAAATAAAATGCTTCTCTTTATTAACTAGACAAATACAATAGAAAAAAATATAGTTTCTAAGCAATGTTTATCTCACAGTTACTCCTGAGAAAATTTATTCCTACTAAACAGGAATAGGTAATTGTACTCAAGGTAAGATGATAATATTTTTTTAAAGATAAATTAAAAATACCAAGGATTAAATATAGCCTGTAAAATTAAGCTAAGGGTAATTAGACATGGTAAACAATAGAAGGAATTCACGGTAAGTTCTCCAACCAAAGCAGTGATTTTCTTTTATGTGATTCTCAGTTATAGAATTCACTGTTTTCATTTAATACACTTAGTCTACATGATCAGTATTACAATAATTGTTCTTCTCTGCATGTTTCTTACTATTAGACACAAGGCCTTGAAAAAAAACATTCTCTTAACTTGGTTTATACTTCAGTGATCAGTGTTTGGCAATTCAGTCAAATTGGAAGGTGGAAGGGGGAGGAGGATGGCACAGGATTTTTTCAGATATAACCAATTATTACGAATCTTTTTTCGTCCTCCACACCCCATCCTCATCCATACAGGCACCCAATGTTTGAGAAATTGTAAAACTTGGAAAAAATAGTTACAGCTTTAAATTGGAATAATCCTAGTTTAAGAGAGATCTCTACTGTTTTCTCTTTCAATTCTTGCTGCTATTTATATTCCATTCAGAAGTTTAGAGGCACATTCACCTGACATCACAAAGACTATCTTTTTGTTCTTTCTTACGCCTGCTTCTTTCAGTTCCAAGGATGCAGGCAGAGCGGGCAATCAAAAAATTAGCCCACTGGGGCCCACAGTCATTTGCACTGCAGAGGTTCACCACAGTTCAAATGCCTGTATTGACGTAAATTTGGCCGTACAAACGCCCCTTTTTAAATGCGTTCATCAAATACATTTTTTTTAATATAGGAAGTAAAACATTTCCATAGGTATTAGTTCCAGATTCATAATGAGACCTCAGAAAACATCAATAATTATGGTGCAGAAAACATCAATAAATAAGAAAAATAAATCTAGTTGTGGATACATGATTATCTACATAAATCCATATATGCATGCACAAACATGTACACTCAGATGCTTTGGGAAATGTTATTATTTTTGATAAGCTCGTATCTGTACTCCACCTTTTTCCAAGACACCACGGAATTATCTACTCTTCTTTTCTTAAAAAATATGAAGTCCATTTAACCACCCTGCTAGACAGAATCCCCTGCTAATGAACGTAGCTGTGTTAAAGAATCAGGCAAAATGTTAAAATGGTATGTACTTGCTTTCAATGCATTTTAGCCCCAAATGAACCAAACACTGATGTCAGCAAGTGAAGGGAAGATAAGGGACAGACTAAGAATACATCATGTGGAAGAGATTGCATTAGGCCAAGGGAACAATATTCCTCAAATACTGCTGAGGCTGGGATATTAAGAAATAAAATTTAAACAAGGAGAGGGGGAAGATGAGACTAGGTCCTGCTGAAACACTGCTTTGGCATTGTTGAATTTAGGCATGTATTTAAATATGAGAAATCGGAGATTATATCTACTTAATTAATATACAAATTATATATTTTAGTATATGTACAATAGTGTGTTCAATATTTAAATATATAAATACATGCTATGTATATGCTGAGACCCTTGGGAGTTAGTTTTTTTCAGGAAAGATGAAAGGTACCCTTGCACAAAAGAAAATAATTATATCCTCAGTCCAATACCAGGTTAAATTATATTCATGTCATGTTCTTCATGCAAAATAGCAGAGGTACATTAGAGTAGAATTGCTGGAATTAACCTTCCGTTCCTCCTTTAGTTTTTAAGGAGGCGAGATCAAAGACAAGGTCCCATAAAATCTATTAAAACAAAAACAAATTGCTGGGGGCTGGGGAAGAACTCCAAGGAAAATCACCCCCTCCCATTTAGTACAAAGCACTGTCAGAAAGAACTTCCTTTTTTAAAAAGAATTTTTTTAATATGCTACATATAATTCAAGTGAAAAATGAATTGGTCGATTTAAAGGGAGTAATTTTTTATGGAGAAAAATTTAAAAGAAAAGAACTAGAGTTTTTAAATAGGTCTCTCTTGGTTGATAGAAAAATCCACTTCAGATAGATGTATCATTTCCAAATGCTGGACCAACCCTCAGACCCGACTGCCTTCACTGAGACCTATCATTGTGCTTATTTATTCCTGTGCATTATCCTCTAATGGCCCCACAGAGATGATCTTCTTTCAGCACCATCTGCTACGAGGAAAAACAAGAACACACACTACACCTATTACAAGCGTCGCTGCATTCTAAACCTTTTCTCTTGGCAAAAAGGTAAAATGTATAAGCAACAAACAGGAATCCACCAGCTGATACGGAGAGACAGGTCTTGATCTGGTACATTTTAATCAAGTTCCTAAACAGTACTGAAACTGAGTCATTTGGTCACTGAAAGTAATCTATAGAACATGTCAGTGCTTAACACCAAAAATGTGGCCAACTGGTGATCCACAAAAGATCTCAAAAGATCATCTTGGGGCTTTGCATTATGCTGACGTAACTTCTTCCAGAAAAACTTCCTGGCATGAATACTTGTGATCCGCAGACTAAGAAATCACAAAACTTGCTTGACATCAGCATTAGTAAAATATATTTGCATTAATTTAATAAATATTGATTGTATCCCTTCTGGGCCAGACGCTGCTCTAGGCACTAAGGAGACAGTTTTCTCTTCACACAGAAGGGGGTATCCATGAGCTCCCCATTTCGTTTGCTTTCCAGCCTGTTCATCGTCCTGCTTTTGCATTCATCAGTTTTTCCCTGCTGAGGACAACCAAGAGGCAATGTTGAAATCAAGCCAGTTCTTCAGAGACTTTTTTTTTCCCTAAATACTCCCAAAGGCTACTTTTGCACATGTAGCTTCATAAAAACCACATTGATGAAAAATTTCCTGTTTTAGGGGAAAAAAAACAATTATCTGATACTAAATATATTCCAATTTTTTAAGGTTACTGGTTTATCACAGACTACTGTCTACTTAATTATCAATAAGCCACACAAAGAAATATTTATAGATATCAATTATAGCCCCAGATTTGTATTTGATGTTTATGAAGACTACAGACGGTTTTAATATTTCTTATTGGAAGCAACTAAGTTTTTTAGAAAGCTATCCTATGCCAGGCACAGGCAGATCCATCTCTTCGGAGTTTCTCCTGGGTCCCTAATCTTTTCTGGACTACTTAATTCACCTGAAGCAGTTGATAATCTCAAAGAATATGTTACCAACTATGAATCATA
>NW_007223151.1:0-833 GCF_000164805.1 Carlito syrichta | reverse complement strand
TGGACTCATCAAAGCAGGGTTTATGAAGAAGGTGGGATTGATCTAGGCTTTAAAGGAGGGAAATAATCTTTTAAGAAGCAGAGACAGAAAGACATCCCAAGGAGAAGTAATTACATCACCAGAAACAGTGATATGGATAAAAACAGTGAAAATCTATCAGCAGTGGTAGGAAAAATCATCTACTCTATTGAGTTTGGGTCATAGGATTGTGTGAGTGCATGTGTGGTTGTGTGTGTATGTACATGTGTTATAACTTAGGGCCTGTACAATGTGTTACGTGTATGAAAGACAGAGAGAACGGCAGATAGACAGAGACTATTTGATTCATTCATAATGCCTCCTATGTGATTACTTTCTGGAACAATAACATCTCAAATTGTAATACCATGCTTATATACACTATAATGAAATATCAGTAGAATTCTCAGCCCACAATTAGATATATATCTTGTGGAACGTGTATCTTCTTTTTAAACAGACAGCCTTAAGAACAAATGAATATCTTGTTTATTAATTAAGTGTGTTAATCTTTCACATTCAGATTTCAATAGGAGAACTTTGGAGAGGAGACTAAGAGTAGGATGGTCTCATATTTTGATAAATCTAAATTAATAGCCACCTCACAGGAAACAGACCCAGGCATTGTTACAGGACCCAATAAAGACATTTACTGAGTGCATGACAGTGGTCAAAGGGTGCATGAATTATACTGTATTAAGAAGTAAAATAGATAATATGAAAAACACCATGAGGCTGTAAGATTCAAAACCCAACTTGGGCACATGCTAATGGTATGATCTTGGGCAAGTTACATAATCTTCTGTGTCTTAATT
>NW_007223150.1:0-4555 GCF_000164805.1 Carlito syrichta | reverse complement strand
TTCATTGAAGCTAAAGAGATGCTTCTGAAAAATCTAAAACATACATGCTGAAAAGAAATCTGCAGACTACTTTCAGGCAGAATACATTTGATATATGTGATATTGGTAAAATGACTGATAATTTTAGAATCCTCCCTGGTTTCATCTCAGGCTTTATTATAACTGCCCAACACTAACATAATCACCTCTGGCATCCCAAACAAATCTGCCAAGGTTATACAAAAGCTAAAATCTAGGAGCACCAACCTACTCCCTTAATTACTGAACAAAGTGCTAGTGGTCACCAGGGGAAAATAAAATGCTTCTCTTTATTAACTAGACAAATACAATAGAAAAAAATATAGTTTCTAAGCAATGTTTATCTCACAGTTACTCCTGAGAAAATTTATTCCTACTAAACAGGAATAGGTAATTGTACTCAAGGTAAGATGATAATATTTTTTTAAAGATAAATTAAAAATACCAAGGATTAAATATAGCCTGTAAAATTAAGCTAAGGGTAATTAGACATGGTAAACAATAGAAGGAATTCACGGTAAGTTCTCCAACCAAAGCAGTGATTTTCTTTTATGTGATTCTCAGTTATAGAATTCACTGTTTTCATTTAATACACTTAGTCTACATGATCAGTATTACAATAATTGTTCTTCTCTGCATGTTTCTTACTATTAGACACAAGGCCTTGAAAAAAAACATTCTCTTAACTTGGTTTATACTTCAGTGATCAGTGTTTGGCAATTCAGTCAAATTGGAAGGTGGAAGGGGGAGGAGGATGGCACAGGATTTTTTCAGATATAACCAATTATTACGAATCTTTTTTCGTCCTCCACACCCCATCCTCATCCATACAGGCACCCAATGTTTGAGAAATTGTAAAACTTGGAAAAAATAGTTACAGCTTTAAATTGGAATAATCCTAGTTTAAGAGAGATCTCTACTGTTTTCTCTTTCAATTCTTGCTGCTATTTATATTCCATTCAGAAGTTTAGAGGCACATTCACCTGACATCACAAAGACTATCTTTTTGTTCTTTCTTACGCCTGCTTCTTTCAGTTCCAAGGATGCAGGCAGAGCGGGCAATCAAAAATTAGCCCACTGGGGCCCACAGTCATTTGCACTGCAGAGGTTCACCACAGTTCAAATGCCTGTATTGACGTAAAATTTGGCCGTACAAACGCCCCTTTTTAAATGCGTTCATCAAATACATTTTTTTTAATATAGGAAGTAAAACATTTCCATAGGTATTAGTTCCAGATTCATAATGAGACCTCAGAAAACATCAATAATTATGGTGCAGAAAACATCAATAAATAAGAAAAATAAATCTAGTTGTGGATACATGATTATCTACATAAATCCATATATGCATGCACAAACATGTACACTCAGATGCTTTGGGAAATGTTATTATTTTTGATAAGCTCGTATCTGTACTCCACCTTTTTCCAAGACACCACGGAATTATCTACTCTTCTTTTCTTAAAAAATATGAAGTCCATTTAACCACCCTGCTAGACAGAATCCCCTGCTAATGAACGTAGCTGTGTTAAAGAATCAGGCAAAATGTTAAAATGGTATGTACTTGCTTTCAATGCATTTTAGCCCCAAATGAACCAAACACTGATGTCAGCAAGTGAAGGGAAGATAAGGGACAGACTAAGAATACATCATGTGGAAGAGATTGCATTAGGCCAAGGGAACAATATTCCTCAAATACTGCTGAGGCTGGGATATTAAGAAATAAAATTTAAACAAGGAGAGGGGGAAGATGAGACTAGGTCCTGCTGAAACACTGCTTTGGCATTGTTGAATTTAGGCATGTATTTAAATATGAGAAATCGGAGATTATATCTACTTAATTAATATACAAATTATATATTTTAGTATATGTACAATAGTGTGTTCAATATTTAAATATATAAATACATGCTATGTATATGCTGAGACCCTTGGGAGTTAGTTTTTTTCAGGAAAGATGAAAGGTACCCTTGCACAAAAGAAAATAATTATATCCTCAGTCCAATACCAGGTTAAATTATATTCATGTCATGTTCTTCATGCAAAATAGCAGAGGTACATTAGAGTAGAATTGCTGGAATTAACCTTCCGTTCCTCCTTTAGTTTTTAAGGAGGCGAGATCAAAGACAAGGTCCCATAAAATCTATTAAAACAAAAACAAATTGCTGGGGGCTGGGGAAGAACTCCAAGGAAAATCACCCCCTCCCATTTAGTACAAAGCACTGTCAGAAAGAACTTCCTTTTTTAAAAAGAATTTTTTTAATATGCTACATATAATTCAAGTGAAAAATGAATTGGTCGATTTAAAGGGAGTAATTTTTTATGGAGAAAAATTTAAAAGAAAAGAACTAGAGTTTTTAAATAGGTCTCTCTTGGTTGATAGAAAAATCCACTTCAGATAGATGTATCATTTCCAAATGCTGGACCAACCCTCAGACCCGACTGCCTTCACTGAGACCTATCATTGTGCTTATTTATTCCTGTGCATTATCCTCTAATGGCCCCACAGAGATGATCTTCTTTCAGCACCATCTGCTACGAGGAAAAACAAGAACACACACTACACCTATTACAAGCGTCGCTGCATTCTAAACCTTTTCTCTTGGCAAAAAGGTAAAATGTATAAGCAACAAACAGGAATCCACCAGCTGATACGGAGAGACAGGTCTTGATCTGGTACATTTTAATCAAGTTCCTAAACAGTACTGAAACTGAGTCATTTGGTCACTGAAAGTAATCTATAGAACATGTCAGTGCTTAACACCAAAAATGTGGCCAACTGGTGATCCACAAAAGATCTCAAAAGATCATCTTGGGGCTTTGCATTATGCTGACGTAACTTCTTCCAGAAAAACTTCCTGGCATGAATACTTGTGATCCGCAGACTAAGAAATCACAAAACTTGCTTGACATCAGCATTAGTAAAATATATTTGCATTAATTTAATAAATATTGATTGTATCCCTTCTGGGCCAGACGCTGCTCTAGGCACTAAGGAGACAGTTTTCTCTTCACACAGAAGGGGGTATCCATGAGCTCCCCATTTCGTTTGCTTTCCAGCCTGTTCATCGTCCTGCTTTTGCATTCATCAGTTTTTCCCTGCTGAGGACAACCAAGAGGCAATGTTGAAATCAAGCCAGTTCTTCAGAGACTTTTTTTTTCCCTAAATACTCCCAAAGGCTACTTTTGCACATGTAGCTTCATAAAAACCACATTGATGAAAAATTTCCTGTTTTAGGGGAAAAAAAACAATTATCTGATACTAAATATATTCCAATTTTTTAAGGTTACTGGTTTATCACAGACTACTGTCTACTTAATTATCAATAAGCCACACAAAGAAATATTTATAGATATCAATTATAGCCCCAGATTTGTATTTGATGTTTATGAAGACTACAGACGGTTTTAATATTTCTTATTGGAAGCAACTAAGTTTTTTAGAAAGCTATCCTATGCCAGGCACAGGCAGATCCATCTCTTCGGAGTTTCTCCTGGGTCCCTAATCTTTTCTGGACTACTTAATTCACCTGAAGCAGTTGATAATCTCAAAGAATATGTTACCAACTATGAATCATATGTGAATTTTTAAAAACAAGGGAGAGAACAGAGTGGGCTGGACTCATCAAAGCAGGGTTTATGAAGAAGGTGGGATTTGATCTAGGCTTTTAAAGGAGGGAAATAATCTTTTTAAGGAAGCAGAGACAGAAAGACATCCCAAGGAGAAGTAATTACAACCACCAGAAACAGTGATATGGATAAAAACAGTGAAAATCTATCAGCAGTGGTAGGAAAAATCATCTACTCTATTGAGTTTGGGTCATAGGATTGTGTGAGTGCATGTGTGGTTGTGTGTGTATGTACATGTGTTATAACTTAGGGCCTGTACAATGTGTTACGTGTATGAAAGACAGAGAGAACGGCAGATAGACAGAGACTATTTGATTCATTCATAATGCCTCCTATGTGATTACTTTCTGGAACAATAACATCTCAAATTGTAATACCATGCTTATATACACTATAATGAAATATCAGTAGAATTCTCAGCCCACAATTAGATATATATCTTGTGGAACGTGTATCTTCTTTTTAAACAGACAGCCTTAAGAACAAATGAATATCTTGTTTATTAATTAAGTGTGTTAATCTTTCACATTCAGATTTCAATAGGAGAACTTTGGAGAGGAGACTAAGAGTAGGATGGTCTCATATTTTGATAAATCTAAATTAATAGCCACCTCACAGGAAACAGACCCAGGCATTGTTACAGGACCCAATAAAGACATTTACTGAGTGCATGACAGTGGTCAAAGGGTGCATGAATTATACTGTATTAAGAAGTAAAATAGATAATATGAAAAACACCATGAGGCTGTAAGATTCAAAACCCAACTTGGGCACATGCTAATGGTATGATCTTGGGCAAGTTACATAATCTTCTGTGTCTTAATTTCTTAACCATTAAAATGAGCATGGTAATAATAGTTCATATCTATAGGGTTATGATGTCTTAAATACAGATAAGGTGTTTGGC
>NW_007223149.1:0-1263 GCF_000164805.1 Carlito syrichta | reverse complement strand
ACTTAATTCACCTGAAGCAGTTGATAATCTCAAAGAATATGTTACCAACTATGAATCATATGTGAATTTTTAAAAACAAGGGAGAGAACAGAGTGGGCTGGACTCATCAAAGCAGGGTTTATGAAGAAGGTGGGATTTGATCTAGGCTTTAAAGGAGGGAAATAATCTTTTTAAGGAAGCAGAGACAGAAAGACATCCCAAGGAGAAGTAATTACAACCACCAGAAACAGTGATATGGATAAAAACAGTGAAAATCTATCAGCAGTGGTAGGAAAAATCATCTACTCTATTGAGTTTGGGTCATAGGATTGTGTGAGTGCATGTGTGGTTGTGTGTGTATGTACATGTGTTATAACTTAGGGCCTGTACAATGTGTTACGTGTATGAAAGACAGAGAGAACGGCAGATAGACAGAGACTATTTGATTCATTCATAATGCCTCCTATGTGATTACTTTCTGGAACAATAACATCTCAAATTGTAATACCATGCTTATATACACTATAATGAAATATCAGTAGAATTCTCAGCCCACAATTAGATATATATCTTGTGGAACGTGTATCTTCTTTTTAAACAGACAGCCTTAAGAACAAATGAATATCTTGTTTATTAATTAAGTGTGTTAATCTTTCACATTCAGATTTCAATAGGAGAACTTTGGAGAGGAGACTAAGAGTAGGATGGTCTCATATTTTGATAAATCTAAATTAATAGCCACCTCACAGGAAACAGACCCAGGCATTGTTACAGGACCCAATAAAGACATTTACTGAGTGCATGACAGTGGTCAAAGGGTGCATGAATTATACTGTATTAAGAAGTAAAATAGATAATATGAAAAACACCATGAGGCTGTAAGATTCAAAACCCAACTTGGGCACATGCTAATGGTATGATCTTGGGCAAGTTACATAATCTTCTGTGTCTTAATTTCTTAACCATTAAAATGAGCATGGTAATAATAGTTCATATCTATAGGGTTATGATGTCTTAAATACAGATAAGGTGTTTGGCTATGTAATTATTTTTCATGGGCTGAAAAGACAAGCTTTATGGAGAGTTTCTGCATGGCTAGCACTATAAAATGTCACAACTCCCTACTTGTGCTATAGCTACCTCCATTTTGCAGACAAGGAAACCACGGCGCAGAGAGGTTAAGTAATTTACTTAAGGTTACACAGCTAGTGAGTGATAGGTCCTGGATATGAACCCAAGTAGTCTGGCTCCAGGGTCTGAGCCACTTAACACTTATACTTTCAT
>NW_007223148.1:0-722 GCF_000164805.1 Carlito syrichta | reverse complement strand
TTTGACTTTGTTTTGCTTTGCTTTGCTTTGTTGCTGAGGAGAGAAGGACATAGTTAATGTCTGGCAAAAGAAGTCCCAAAGGGCAAGGCTTTATTGACTGCTATATCCTCCAGTGCGTACAACAGAACCTGAAACATAGTAGTGCTCAAAATGCATTTGTTCAATGAAAATGAAGAATCAATGTGAACCCTAATCAACATGCAGGACAAAAATGTATACTGGAAGAAAAAGCAAATTGAAAACAGATAATTTTTAGAGAGTCTGCAAATTCTTTTGCGTTAGCAAGAATAGCCTTAGCCAAAAAAGAGGGAAGGAGAAGATGGTTGGAAGGCCCCCAAAGCTTCCCGCATGAATCAAGTTGTATGTGGCTTTCTGGAAGCTCACAGGAGAGAAAATAAAATAAAATATCTGCTCTGGATCAGACACCCAGGAGTAAGTTAGTTCAGAAAGCTATTGCATTTAACTTAGAGATCCCATAGTACTTTCCAGGTGAGCACTGGTATAAGGTATGGGGTATCAGGGAGGGTTCAAAAGAAGTAAAGAGAAGCAGTGGAGGCCTCCAAAACCTCCCTGAGGAGTAGCTACTTGGGGGTAGCATACTTAGGTCAGGCTGGAAGATATGTCTTGAATTTGCATGAGTTCAGTTGTTTTGGTTGGTGGTATTATTGTTTGGTTTTGCCTTGTTTTATTTTTTTATCATGTGTTGATTTGGAATAGGGTTG
>NW_007223147.1:0-687 GCF_000164805.1 Carlito syrichta | reverse complement strand
ACATGCAGGACAAAAATGTATACTGGAAGAAAAAGCAAATTGAAAACAGATAATTTTTAGAGAGTCTGCAAATTCTTTTGCGTTAGCAAGAATAGCTTTAGCCAAAAAAGAGGGAAGGAGAAGATGGTTGGAAGGCCCCCAAAGCTTCCCGCATGAATCAAGTTGTATGTGGCTTTCTGGAAGCTCACAGGAGAGAAAATAAAATAAAATATCTGCTCTGGATCAGACACCCAGGAGTAAGTTAGTTCAGAAAGCTATTGCATTTAACTTAGAGATCCCATAGTACTTTCCAGGTGAGCACTGGTATAAGGTATGGGGTATCAGGGAGGGTTCAAAAGAAGTAAAGAGAAGCAGTGGAGGCCTCCAAAACCTCCCTGAGGAGTAGCTACTTGGGGGTAGCATACTTAGGTCAGGCTGGAAGATATGTCTTGAATTTGCATGAGTTCAGTTGTTTTGGTTGGTGGTATTATTGTTTGGTTTTGCCTTGTTTTATTTTTTTATCATGTGTTGATTTGGAATAGGGTTGCAGATAAGGTTATAAGGGAAGGGGCCTACAGCTGTCTCTCCCTTACCCCAGGTATCCCTTGGCTCTGCTTTTCAAAAGTTGATTCTTGATTACCTTGGAAAGCAAATCTTCTATGGGGCAAACATGGCTGAAGGGTAGGGAGATCCTAGGAGAAAACAGTG
>NW_007223146.1:0-498 GCF_000164805.1 Carlito syrichta | reverse complement strand
GTGTTGATATCTGGGTTTGTGGTTTGAGACCAGTCATTCTGGGGGCTCTTCATTGTTTGTTGTTCCAAAGTCTGTATTCTCAGTGTCTGACCTCCCAGGGGTCTGTATGAGACCCATATTTTTCTTTTGCTTTTTCTTCATTTGTGTAGATTTTCCTCTCTCCTTTTTTCCCCCCTCTTCTTTAATTTTGTTGTTTAGGGATGGGGTAGCTTTTACTTCTGTTTGTTCAATCTCCTATTCTTCCTTATGTGGATCCTCTGACTTTGTTCAATTCTGAAGCTGGACTGTGGTGACGGGCTGCACTTTTTGCAGTTTTGGGATTTAATTGAGGGAGAGCTGTGATTCAGAATCTATCTGCAGATCCCACTATTCTCTGACAGGTGTGTGGGCCCCTTGGAACTCACTCCCCACGGCCTTACAATCTGTCCATGCAGTGGGGGTATAGGTTTGCTCCCTGAAAGCAAAATGAGGTAAGAAAAAGGAAAAGAATGGAAAAAG
>NW_007223145.1:0-1155 GCF_000164805.1 Carlito syrichta | reverse complement strand
GCTCCCTGAAAGCAAAATGAGGTAAGAAAAAGGAAAAGAATGGAAAAAGGAAGGAGGAGGGGTGAGAGGAAAGTGGAGAGGAGTAAGAGGGAAAACAGGCAGACGTACCAACTAACAAATTAAAAAAGACACAGACAGAAAAGAGTAAAAGAAAACTAAAACACACAGACAATCATACAAACTGACAAACCCCTCCCAATGATGTACTCTCCCTCAAAAATACCTGTACTCAGACAGGAAGTCTAAAAAACAGCAATAAAATAACAGAAACAAAGCAAGTACGAAAACCTTATTGAAAACAAGAAGAGAGAAAAAACTAAAGCAACTAAAACAAAAAACAGACAAAAATGAGCAAAACAAACAGACATGCACACAAAAAAACTCACTCTGAGGTGGTTCCTGTAAGTCCAATTTCCTTTCAGCTCTGCTCTCAGGGTAGGCTGACAGGGTTGCTCTCAGCATGGATCAGTTGCCCCAGGCCTACTGTGGGAGGAGGATGGATCCGATCTGCACTTACCTGGCTTGCTCTCTGTCAAGTGTTCCACTCAGATCTGAAGTCTGTGTCTGATCCAGCATGGGGGAGGAGGGTCTGTTTCTCCATGTTCGATGAGAATCCCTCTGGGTCCCAAGTTGGAAGCTGGGTGGAGCTGGGCGAGGCAATGCAGATCTCTGCCTGGTCCTGGGACAGAGAAAATCGCTGCGGTTGACATTTCCTCACTGGGGATGGGGTTCCTCTCCAGCACTCCTTGATCTTCTCTCCCTACGGATCGGATCCAGGGATCCAGCTGATTTGCTATAGCAGGTGAGGGTGTGGACCAGATGCAGGCGATGAGAACCTGTTGGATTAGGCAGGTTTCTCTCAGGAGAGTTCCAAGAACCGCAGAGGATCCTCTGCCTGGGCAGCTCCAATCTCAGGGCAATGGGGGTTGGGGGGTGGTCACCTCCAGAGGAGAGCCCCTCATGCAAGAACCCGAGTCTCCCCTCAGATAGACTTTCATTCACCCACCGCACACGCCTACTTACTTAGAGAGTCTTTATTGACACTGGCTTTTGCGGAGATTCTCACAGTCTGGCCTGTCCTGTCACCATCTTGCTGGAAGGCTTGGCTGTTGGCATTCTAAGAGCAGGACAAGGCCAGGGACGGAGTCTCCCGCT
>NW_007223144.1:0-817 GCF_000164805.1 Carlito syrichta | reverse complement strand
TCAGGAGAGTTCAAGAACCGCAGAGGATCCTCTGCCTGGGCAGCTCCAATCTCAGGGCAATGGGGGTTGGGGGGTGGTCACCTCCAGAGGAGAGCCCCTCATGCAAGAACCCGAGTCTCCCCTCAGATAGACTTTCATTCACCCACCGCACACGCCTACTTACTTAGAGAGTCTTTATTGACACTGGCTTTTGCGGAGATTCTCACAGTCTGGCCTGTCCTGTCACCATCTTGCTGGAAGGCTTGGCTGTTGGCATTCTAAGAGCAGGACAAGGCCAGGGACGGAGTCTCCCGCTTGTACCTCTGTTTGAACTCAAACCCCACTGCTGATCTGAGCCTCTTTCATTCAGTTTCTCCAAATGAAGCATGACTGTCCCATGGGATTGGTGTTGAGAGTGGAAATGGGGTGGGTGTGGGATTGGTTCTCTGCTTATGGTTAGATCTCTGCAGGGTTTTTACTTGGTACTTCCTCCACTCTGCTAAGTGCATTACTAGCTTTCCAACCCAGTTTTCATTTAAAAATACGTGTCGAAATTTCCACTTTTGTTTCCTCTATTGTTCTTTCTGTCCTTGTATAATAATGCATTTTTTATTCATTTATTGTCCTTTTAGAGAAGTTTGGGGAGGAAGAGGAAAAAAATCGTGCTATAATTCTGCCATATTTAACTTGAAGCAACTCTCCTTTTTTTTAAAAAGATGTGGAATCTGTATAAGTTTTAAAAGATTATAGCCTACATTAATTATCAGTTATCAGAATGGGATAACCTCTCATTCATATGAATCACAGTTACCAAAAACAAACCAAAAAAAAAAAAAAA
>NW_007223143.1:0-652 GCF_000164805.1 Carlito syrichta | reverse complement strand
AAACAGTAAAAAGAGTGTGTCCCGGGGGCACCAGCAAAACATCATGGATGATCTCACTGTTTCTCTCTCTCCATTCGCACCCACGCAGCTCATGGGGCCTCTCTCCCTTGCGTGTTTGGCCTTGATATCCTTGAATTGCTCAGGGTCGGGTTCTGCTCAGAGATAGAAACAGCCTCCTGCTATAATTGCTGAGGAGGCTCAGTTTATAAGGTTAACTCCCCATAGTCCGCTTTTGAAGAGGAAAAAAAAAGGAAAAAGGCCCATAATCAACATTCCATAATTCTTACTGGCATCTGCAGTGCAGTCCTTCAGAAGCAGAGAGTGTCTGAGTGGAACTCCTTAGTTTAGGCCTCTCTGCTCCTTATCCTGTCTGTGAGACGCGGGGCGTGTTACTGAGCTGAAGTTCCTTCTTTTGAAAATGGGAATAATATTAGTGCCAATCTCATCCCCTTTTTTGAAAAGGATGAAATGAGCTAAAACCGGAAAAAGGCTTAGAATAGTGTCTGTCACACCAAAAGACTCAGCACTGTTAGCCAACACCATCACCACCACCATCTTCCTCATTATATAATGATTTTAGTAAACTCTTTGATTCTATTTTGCACACCCCACCAACCCATTTTGATCCTATTTGACTTCATCTTTTGTGGTG
>NW_007223142.1:0-687 GCF_000164805.1 Carlito syrichta | reverse complement strand
ATAAGCATATTGCATGAAGGCAAGGTTTGGGTTCTAAGAAGCCCTCTTTCCCCCAGTAGTAGATATGGTATTCAATGGGTGGTTTTTTGCCACTTATCCCTCCTTCCTTTAGCAATGCCCAGTGTCTGTTGTTCCAGCTCTTGTGCCGGTATGCCTAATGTTTAGTGCCCACTTATAAGTGAGAATATGCAGTATTCAGAATTTGCTTCTGTGATAATTCACTTAGAGTGATGGTAGAGAGGGAGATTTTTACATGTGAATATTTTCTACATGGAGCAACCCTCTTCTTATATTGTCTTTTCTTTTTGTGCATCCAATCACCAGTGGAAATGATTAAATCTCCAGGTATCATTCCATCTGAGGGAAATGAAATCACTGAACAGAACATGTTCTAAAGATTATCTGTCTATTTATCCACCCAAGAGTTTATGTGTTACCTGTCATTTGGTTACTACATCAACAGAGAGGTGGGCTTGACTGAAAAAGGGAAATACAGACTCTCAGAGGTAGAGATAGACGTAAGAGTTCCTCTAGTGAGTTCATTGGCATCCACAAGAGAAATATTGCAATTTTT
This sequence comes from Carlito syrichta, assembly GCF_000164805.1. Classification (NCBI taxonomy): domain Eukaryota; kingdom Metazoa; phylum Chordata; class Mammalia; order Primates; family Tarsiidae; genus Carlito; species Carlito syrichta. The sequence continues at coordinate 113 of NW_007223142.1, read as the reverse complement.
ACAGGTCTTTTAAATCCTCCAGAGAGTACCTGAGATCCCTGGAGTCAGAAGCCACTTTAAGAACCAAAGCCAGTTTGGGGCATAGTGACGGCAAGTGTAACAATTGCAAAAAT
>NW_007223141.1:0-732 GCF_000164805.1 Carlito syrichta | reverse complement strand
CTAACAATCCCACCCTTTTCACAAAAGGGATGAAGAGACTAAAATGAGTGGCATCAAGAGATTTTATTCTTAGTCGGCAATAGACAAGCTCTTTTTAAAAACAAACAAGCAAAAACCCTTCTGAGAGCTTTGGTGGAGATATTGCATCTTTAGAACCACCTCTCCCATCTTATATTTTATTAATATTAAGTGTTCAAAGATTTAGTTAAGATTCATACTTGTGACAAGCTCCCTCCATCCCTCCTGCCAACAAATTATCACTGGAGAACATTTAAAACATGAGGCCCCTTGACCCTTACGTTCAGACCCCTGGGTTCCACACAGACAAATCCTTTGAGTAAATGAGGGGGCTATTTGTTCCTCTGAGTTGCTGTGTTTCACACGAAGCAAATGTGAATTGGCCTGGCCCGTGTTGAGGGTCTGGAATGAAATTTATGTCACCCCTTAGGGTGATAGGAGTTAGGTTTCTATGAAATGAAGACTGCCCATCTGTGACCAAATGCCAGACCTTAGGATGTAACCCTCTTAGAGAAGGGGCCACTTGTTCCCTTGGCGTGAATAAAGCCCACACTGTGTTTATGTGGCATCCCGTGCCAGTTTCCAGCAGTGCCGAGGGGACTCCAGATGCCACAGTAGGCCAGTATCCAGGGCACCAACTGCCCACGTTCTGTGACCACTCTGGGAACACAACGGCTTTCAAAACTGGATAGAAAGGAAACAATGGCATGAGAG
>NW_007223140.1:0-727 GCF_000164805.1 Carlito syrichta | reverse complement strand
GCAGGGACCTGCAGAGACAGCTCCCTGGCAGCTGTAGGGTTCTGAGCTTCAGATCAAGTTCCTGGAGGGGCATTGTTAGGGGGGCTCAGATAGCAACCCGAGTCCACAGCACAGGGTGTCAGCAAAGAATGCAGCAGCACCTAGTGCTGGACGGATTTTTGCATGTCACCTGAGGCCGTGTGTGTAGATGCCAGCCCTGGACTTAATCCTCCAGCTTTCCCAGAAATGCTGTGAGTGACCCAATAACATTATAATAAATTATCTTCTTGCTAAAATCAGCCCAAATATGTCACTGCTGCTTGTGTTGAAGACCCCTAATGTTTATGTATACCATATTTTACCATTCCTCAACAGCACTGAATCTTAAGATAGTTTTTAATCTCTGTCCATATATTAGGTGAAAATCTGACACCTCTTTGTTTTAACGATTACTATTGAGCTTAAGAATTGTTTCACGTGTTTACTGATCAACTGGATTTTACACTCTGCTTTATTCTTCATAGAATATATTCCACTTCTCCTAAAGTAACTGGAGCCAGAGAATCTCAATGAGAAAGAGAACACACAAAATGGTAGGCTGTGGATCTATGGCAGAGAGTGTAACTTTATTTTCTTTCACTTTTCTGTATTTTTTTCCTCATAGCAGCATAGTAATATTTCATTAATTTATATATCCCAACGAGTTTTCTAAAGGCTTTCATGCATTTTTCAATTTAATCCTTCAAAA
>NW_007223139.1:0-1330 GCF_000164805.1 Carlito syrichta | reverse complement strand
TGTTTACTGATCAACTGGATTTTACACTCTGCTTTATTCTTCATAGAATATATTCCACTTCTCCTAAAGTAACTGGAGCCAGAGAATCTCAATGAGAAAGAGAACACACAAAATGGTAGGCTGTGGATCTATGGCAGAGAGTGTAACTTTATTTTCTTTCACTTTTCTGTATTTTTTTCCTCATAGCAGCATAGTAATATTTCATTAATTTATATATCCCAACGAGTTTTCTAAAGGCTTTCCATGCATTTTTCAATTTAATCCTTCAAAAATCCTGTGAGACAGATAGTGTTTTTATCCCCATTTCATGGATGAGAAAACTGAGCCACAAAGCAGCCATTAATTCATGTAAGTTTACCCATCCAGCAAGAAGGGAAGCCCAGATTGTAATCCAGGCAGCCTAATCACAGAGACGGAATTCTTTCCCATGGATTTAGGCTGCATATTACTTCTATGTTGATTAAAAATTACCAACTCTCATAAAACCAAGAAGAATGACTCTATGAGCAGATCATTGAAATTACTAACGGATCTTGTACAGAATCCATATGTTCTTGAGGGCAGTTATTTTAACACATCTGTGGGCATAGGACTGCAGGTAGTTGAAATTCAAGGTTTTCTGGAGATCAATGGAATCTGCAACTTTTTCTGTGTATCCTTGTTGTAGCTTATCAAAATGAGGCAGTGGGGAGAACGCTGGGGGAGGCAGCCATTCATTTACGGCAGGCTTCATTGACTAATGCCAGTGACAGTTGCTGTGCTACTTTTGTTTCTCAAAGTGTTAATAGCAAGATTCTGTCCCTGCAATCCTATTACTGGTAGCAGTGGAATATAATCAGGTAGTACCTGCAGGATAAGTCAAAAGATTAAATTAAGTTGGGATTTGAATCCCCACTAAACACAGAATCAAACAAAGATTAGATTTCTGGACCCCAGTCTCAGAATGGCTTTCAAGTGCTTCTCTTAAACAACAACAAAAATATATCATTATTCACTTTGACCACTGGCAAGTTAAGAGGAAATGGAGACAAAGAGAGATGAGGGAGGGGAGGAGCTGCACTGATACGGAGTCTAGTTTTTTATTCCCTAAGTACTTCCTGACTTCCCAGGGCTTGTTCATGTCCTGACGGAGCCTGGAGAGGACCCATGTTGAATTCATACAGGGTGCTCAAAGTTCCCCAAAATCGTGACACTCACATGATGATCTACCACTCTGCACCTGACATTTCAGCATCTGAAATCAAATGAGCATGAGGCTTGTTTTGTCTGAGAAAGCTACTGAGAAGAAATTCAGAAAAAGCTGCAAGGCAGATAATATTGGCAACAAGAT
>NW_007223138.1:0-404 GCF_000164805.1 Carlito syrichta | reverse complement strand
AACAGATCAAAAAACAATAGATATTAGGACAGCTGTGGGTAAAAGGGAACACTGATACACAGTTGGTGGGAAGAGAAATTAGTACAACTTCTATGGAAATCAGCATGGAGATTTTTCAAAGAGCTAAAAGTAGAGAGACCATGTGAGCCAGCAATCCCGCTACTCAGTATCTACCCTAGGGAAAAGAGGTCAGTAAGCAAAAAGACACCTGCACGCGCATGTGTGTGGCAGCAAAATTCACAATTACCCATGTGGCGCCTAAATGCCCATCAACTGACCAGTGGATAACGAGAATGTGGTGTATAAATACCATGGACTACTACTGAGCCATAAAAAAAAGAACGAAATAACGTCTTCTGCCGCAACCTATAGGGAATTGGAGACCAGTCTCTTAAGTGAACGAG
>NW_007223137.1:0-770 GCF_000164805.1 Carlito syrichta | reverse complement strand
GGAGGGAGTGCATCATTCTGACAACAGCTAAATTGCTGAAAATTCCCATTATTTTCATGAACAGGATTTTTTTTTTTTTTTGAGTTGGAGTCTTACTCTGTCGTCCAGACTGGAGTGCAGTGGCTGCTCCCAGTCACTGCAGCCTCGACTTGCTGGGCTCCGGTGATCCTTCCATCTCAGCCTTCCGAGTAGCCGGAATTACAGGCATGCGCTACCACGTCCGGCTGATTTTTTTTTTGATTTATTGTAGAGATGAGGTCTTGCTGCCCAGTTGGGTCTCGAACCCGCAGGTTCAGGCAATCCACTCATCTCAGCCTTCCAAAGGCATGGGATTACAGGTTGAGCCACCAAGCCCGGCTAAGGATTTTGTTTTTAAATAAAAAAAAAAATTCTGATGACTTCTGCTTCTCTTGCGTCAACTTTGTCTTAGCATCGGAACTGAACATGGATATTTATATAAAGAATATATATCTTTACAGCCGGTGTGGCTGCAACAGCAGTCATTACCATTTTGGCTTAGACAAAAATAATAAAGCATTAATGAAAACGTAGAGATAAGATGTGTGGAAGGGAAAACAATGTGTGAGAATAATTCTGTTTATCTGAGTCAGCAAGAGAAGTCAGTATAAGGGTCATAACACAGAATTTAAAAATATATATTCTTTTTATGCAATGTCTATAGTGACAGTTCCATTTGAAGCAATTCCATAGTGATTATCCTTACCTCTACAGTAAAAAGTAGGATTCCAAGAAACAACACAGTCTTTTTT
>NW_007223136.1:0-927 GCF_000164805.1 Carlito syrichta | reverse complement strand
AGCCTTCCGAGTAGCCGGAATTACAGGCATGCGCTACCACGTCCGGCTGATTTTTTTTTTGATTTATTGTAGAGATGAGGTCTTGCTGCCCAGTTGGGTCTCGAACCCGCAGGTTCAGGCAATCCACTCATCTCAGCCTTCCAAAGGCATGGGATTACAGGTTGAGCCACCAAGCCCGGCTAAGGATTTTGTTTTTAAATAAAAAAAAAAATTCTGATGACTTCTGCTTCTCTTGCGTCAACTTTGTCTTAGCATCGGAACTGAACATGGATATTTATATAAAGAATATATATCTTTACAGCCGGTGTGGCTGCAACAGCAGTCATTACCATTTTGGCTTAGACAAAAATAATAAAGCATTAATGAAAACGTAGAGATAAGATGTGTGGAAGGGAAAACAATGTGTGAGAATAATTCTGTTTATCTGAGTCAGCAAGAGAAGTCAGTATAAGGGTCATAACACAGAATTTAAAAATATATATTCTTTTTATGCAATGTCTATAGTGACAGTTCCATTTGAAGCAATTCCATAGTGATTATCCTTACCTCTACAGTAAAAAGTAGGATTCCAAGAAACAACACAGTCTTTTTTGTTGTGCAAGAATTTTATTGAATTGAATAGTAAGTAATTAACAAGATGACTGCAATGCTGTTGATTTGTAAGCTAGTCTTGGTTCATGAGGAGTCTCTACTCTGGTTTGGTCTCTGAATTCTGTTCATATTTTGGTCATTTCAATGCTTTTCCTTTATTTCACCTCGAGGTTTGTCTTCCCCCCTTTCCTTCTCCCATTTAGCAAACTGATTTATGCAAGAGATAAGTCTTTCTGAGTTAGAAGTTATTTTTAGCTATGTATAAAACATTCAAGAAAAGAGAAAAATAGGTTGACATTCAGAAAATAGCAAAAGGCTTTGACCAAAAACCATGAC
>NW_007223135.1:0-689 GCF_000164805.1 Carlito syrichta | reverse complement strand
ATCTTACTCTAAGGAACAGTTCCTAAGTCCCAGCTAGAAGCTGCTTTCAACTGCTGGGGCTCAAACCTAACTCTGCAATGCTTGTACCTCCCTTGGGTAAGTTTTTTATTGTCTTTATGCCTTGAGGTCCTCATTTACAAGATGAGGATGATTCTAGAACCCATTCTATAAAGTTCTTAAGGATCAAATGAGTTAATACGCAGAACACTCAGAGCCTGGCATACAGTAAACATTCTAACATTATTATCAACATTTAATTAAAGATATACTAAAGGAGGTGGAGCAAACCTCAAACAGTTCTAAAAATAAAAGAAATGGTGTTAATCTAAAAACCAAAAGAGAAATATTTTAGCATTTGAGTTCCTTCAGCCCTCACTGACATTTCTACTAGACAAATCTAGTCACTATGAAATTATGCCCTCTAAGGTTGCACTACAAGTATATAGGTTAAATGGGTATTAAGTTGGCAAATCTTGTTTGTAGGCTAACCCTAAATACATATCTCCACTTAAACTCTATGAATTCATAATTCTAGTGATATTGTTAGCATGAATTTATAGATACTATAACACAACATTCTAATCAATCTGTATAAATTTTTTTTCTAATTCTTTTAGCGTATAAGAAATCATCTCACTATATCAGTTTTTTTAAGACTTGGGTTACATGCGCAGGTTTGTTATGATACA
>NW_007223134.1:0-2047 GCF_000164805.1 Carlito syrichta | reverse complement strand
GGTCATTCTTCAATTGGAAGACTAAATAGTCATTTCTGCTCAAAAATACCAAATATCTAATTATATATTTATATAGTTATAGTTGTTATAAGAATATGCAGCTGAGATTTAAAAACTGTTACAGATGGGCACAAAAATGTTAGAAACCAATTTGTCATTTTAAACATGTCAAAGGCATGCTTCCAGAGACAGATTTAACAAAACCATCATTGAATACCATATAAATTATTTTGTTTTTGTGTTTTGCCTTTAAACTCTATAAAAATTGTATCTAATTTCTAAGGTTAAAAATTAATTCAGTCATAGAGCTTTGAGGCAGCGTTTTTAAAGCCCACAAAATTTTTTATTTTGTGCTGGCACAGTTCAATTCCTTCCAATAAAAAGTTATTAGAATTTTATCCAGTGAATTCTAATAAAAAATTAATGCCTCTGTACTGTCACCCACATTCCTGATAAAGACTAGCATTTCAGCATCCTGAATGAATGGGTAGAAACATGAAGACTCAAGAGTTATGTTCCTAATAGAGTCCTATCAGAAAGCACTACCTGGAAAAAATGCACTGAGAAAAAAATCCTTTGTTACACACTTGCCATTTTGTTGAATTTCCTGGCAGAAAAAAAATCTTCAAGATTATAGAGGTTGTGAAGAAATCATGGATCTGTGTGGGTCTGAGGTAGTACAAGACAAGAAACTTTCCAAAGGTGATGAAATTTCTGTCAGAAGGGCACTTTTAACTTGATTATCGAGAAATTGAGTATATTTTAGAAATGAACATTAAGACTCCACAGAGTCATCATAACTTGAGCAATACCTAAATCATGTCCTTATTTTACATATGAAGGATATGCTTACCAAATTACTCAAAGCCTCCCAGCAAAATTAATGCTGCAACAGAAACTGTGGACACTGAATTTTTCACACTGTGCCATCCCACATGTCCCAGATGTCCCTATAACATCTCTTTTGGTTAACCTGTGCTCTTCCAATGGAAACATTAAAAACCTTCTCTGAGATGGTAGGTTCTCTTGGTTTTTGATCTGCCTTTAGATAAATTCTTGGCAAATACCAATAAAAAGAGCAGCTATAAATAATATTTATGGGCTTAAGTGTACTCAACAAGGTATGCCTTGTTTGCAAAAAATGATTTTGAACAACTGTTGCCTGATGTGAGGTAGGGCAAAGACCTAATGACTGGAATGAGTGCTCAAATTAAATAACATATTGACTCACTCTCACAATTAAATTAATCAAGATGTAACAAAAAGAGGGCTAAGAACAAGAAAAAGTGAGTTATATATATATCCAAATAGTCAGACAATTTCATTCATTATTTATTACTATGTTATGGTAGATATTACTATGTTATGGTTTATTAGGTATGAAAGTGTATACTATTCAGAACCAAGATGAGAAAGGTAGGCTGGAGTCTGTTGATGAAAAGCCTTTCTGCTGTGCTAAGGAATGGTGAACTCCTAAAAGCTTCTGAGCAAAGGAAGGAGATCAGATGTCATACTGCTCTCAGAGGCATATGGATTGAGGTGCTGGTGAGGAGTCAGAAGTTAGTTAGGGACCCACCTGGTCTGTCAAGTTGGCACCAACACTAAACGACATAGTAGTATCAAGTTAGGCGGGGAAGTAGGGAGAAAGACAACAAATCCATTTTGGTACATGTTCAATTTGGTGAATCTGTAGGATACTCAGATTGAAAAGTCCTGAAGTATAGACCATTGTTTCTATTTGCTTGTGGGACTGGATCATTCCTTGTGGCTGGGTTATCCTTTGCATCCCTGGACTCTACCCACTAGAGGCCAATAGAACCTCCTCCCAGTCATGACAAAATAAATGCTTCCAGACAACGCCAAATGCCCCCAAGGAGAATAAATGCCCCCAGTTGAGAACCAGTGGCCTAGAGCTTGAAAAATAAGTCCAGCTAAGATTTCCTATGTTTTACTGTCTAGGCAATAGCCGAAGCACTGAAATAGATTGCATTACCAGGGAGAGACTACAACAAAAAGAAAAGAAGACAGCAAAGTTGAAGAGGAAATG
>NW_007223133.1:0-1790 GCF_000164805.1 Carlito syrichta | reverse complement strand
TTCTCCCTTTCTTTCTCTTTCTCTCCCCCCCACCCGTCTCTCTCTCTCTTTCTTTTTTTGAATTGGGGTCTCACTCTGTTGCCCGGGCTGGAGTGCAGTGGCATGATCACAGCTCACCTTAGCCCGACCTCCTGGGCTCAGCCTCCAGTGCAGCTGAGACTACAGGCATGTGCCACCCTGCCCAGAAAATTTTTAATTTTTCTGTGGGGACTAGGTCTTGTCATGCTGCTTAGACTGGTCTCGAACTCCTGTGCTCAAGTAATTCTCCCACCTTTGCCTCCCAAAGTGTTGGGACTATAGGCGTGAGCCACTGCACCTGGCCAGTATCTTTCTTTATAATTAATAAAATCAATTCTTCAGGATCTGTGGCAGAAAATTATAAAGGATGTTGTGTTATATCCTTTTCAAAAGATCCCCTTTCAGGTCTGGTTCCACCTGTTTGGAGTGTTGGTGGTGAAGGTCTCAGCCCTTCTCTGGAACTGTCCTCAATTGAGCAGAGCTAACCTTACCAGGTCACACATGCTGGTGGGTCAGGGAATAGAGGAGGTTTCTGCATCCATTGACTCATTTATCTGGGGGAATACAAGCCTGCTCTTCCCCTTTGCCTCAAGTGGACAACTCTGAAAGGTATCTGAGCATTAGAGCTCCCCATGGGGTCACCTTTTGATGTGTGTGCACTGCGGCTCCATTTTTCCCTCTGCCCAATCCTGTCACCTTCACGAGTTTCTCTGCTGAAAGGATTCCAGTCTTCCCATCTCATCCTCACAACCAAAGGTATTTCAACACTTACAGAGCCCTTTGCCATCTCCATATACTCCTCCCGTCTTTACCCCAGGCCTTGTTTTTCCCACCACATCTAAGAATCTCTTCTCATTCACTCTGTCCCAGTTGCTCTGGCTTCATTGCTCTCTGTGGAAGCTGCCAGATCACTACTGCTTCGGGGTATTTGCACTTGTGCCAACTGCTGTTTCCTCTGCTTGACTCCCGCCTCCCCTCCTTAAGGTGTCCTCAAGTGCTGACTTCTTCAGCAAACCTTCCCTGACCACTCTCTCCCAGCACTACATATTCCCTTTTTTTGTTTTATTTTTAAATTCATAGTATCAACCATCTGCTCTATACCTGATTATTATTTATTTTATTTAGAGTTTTTGCCTTTTCTCACCAGAACATAAGCTTCATGAGGGCAAGAATGGGTATAAGTTTTGATTCCAGTACCATCCCCAATACCTACAACTGTCCCAAGAATTGAGTAAATCTGAAGTATTTGTCAAACGAATTTTTTAAAATTATGAAGGGAACACAAATAATGAACAATAGCTACACGTCATGGAAATCAGAATATCTAGTGTAGCTAAAATGTAGAAATCCTTAACAGTTAGAGTGGAAACATTGGTTGGACATGTAAACCATGAAAAGTCATTATTGTCAGTTGAACTGTCTCTCAAAAATTTGTATGTTGAAGCCCTAACACTCAGTATCTCAGAATGTGACTATATTGGGAGATAAAGCCTTTTAAGGTATGATTTAAAGCCTTTTAAAATGAGGCTGTAAGGGTGAGCGCTAATCCAATCTGATTGGTTTCTTTATAAGGAGAGGAGACTTAGACACACAATTAAACACCAGGGATGTGTGTATGCACAGAGAAAAGATCATGTGAGGACACAGTGAGAAGGCGGCCATCTGCAAGCCAATGAGAGAGGCCTCAGAAGAAGCCATACCTGCTGACACTTTGAGCTTTGACCTCCAGAATCCAGAAACTAACAGAATTAGGAAAATAGTGCCGTGTTCTG
>NW_007223132.1:0-789 GCF_000164805.1 Carlito syrichta | reverse complement strand
ACTGTCCCAAGAATTGAGTAAATCTGAAGTATTTGTCAAACGAATTTTTTAAAATTATGAAGGGAACACAAATAATGAACAATAGCTACACGTCATGGAAATCAGAATATCTAGTGTAGCTAAAATGTAGAAATCCTTAACAGTTAGAGTGGAAACATTGGTTGGACATGTAAACCATGAAAAGTCATTATTGTCAGTTGAACTGTCTCTCAAAAATTTGTATGTTGAAGCCCTAACACTCAGTATCTCAGAATGTGACTATATTGGGAGATAAAGCCTTTTAAGGTATGATTTAAAGCCTTTTAAAATGAGGCTGTAAGGGTGAGCGCTAATCCAATCTGATTGGTTTCTTTATAAGGAGAGGAGACTTAGACACACAATTAAACACCAGGGATGTGTGTATGCACAGAGAAAAGATCATGTGAGGACACAGTGAGAAGGCGGCCATCTGCAAGCCAATGAGAGAGGCCTCAGAAGAAGCCATACCTGCTGACACTTTGAGCTTTGACCTCCAGAATCCAGAAACTAACAGAATTAGGAAAATAGTGCCGTGTTCTGATACACTAGAACACTTCCAAAATAGATAAACTTTATCTTGGTAATCTCTATTTCCAATAGAATATTGACTCAACTTTGCCTTAAACTGGCCGAATGAACTCATTAAAAGAATACATATGGTTTTCCTATAGCTTAATTCCCACTAGATTTAAAAAAAATCAGAATATTTATAAAGTAGTACAATTATTTCATGTTCCTAAAGAAAATCATTCAGTGCCTTGAAACAAAAAA
>NW_007223131.1:0-830 GCF_000164805.1 Carlito syrichta | reverse complement strand
GAAAAAGACAGACAGAAGTCCTGACTTCATGGATCTTGCTCTTTAGTTATCATGTTTAGACTGAAGAGGAAAGAGAACTTGAGAAAGTAGACATGATAGCTTTCTATTTCAAGTATCTAAGATTAATAAAATGAAAAGATGTGAACAGACATTTTCTAAAGTTCTATATGACATAAGTAGGTCCACAAGGTCATGACAACGCAAAATCAGTTACATTCAATTTAATAAGGAGTATGCCAACAATTTATTAAGTTTAACTAAATTGTTACCCACTGTAATATCTGCATGACATAGCTCAATTTCTATCCTGACCTAACTCTGCTTACCTTTAAGAAATGGAAAGGCCTGTGGACAGAAGTTTCCCTCTTGACCAGACAGCTAAAATCTGATAAGATCCAAGATGGCAGCTCAGTTGACCTCTGAAGAACCTCTAAATTTGTTAAAATATACTTTCGATACTAAATGACATACCTCTCAGCAGTCATGACAGGAAATATTAGATCAAAAAAAGGAGAGAAAGGGGCATTATCTGAATTCTGGGAAATCTCCACCCATCCCCAGAAAAGACATGAATATTCCTTCCCTTGCGTATAATGTTCAACCCATTCATTAAATAAAACCTATACTTTATTTATTTTTAATTTTTTAATTTTCAATTTTTTTTTGAGTCAAAGTCTCACTCTGTCACCCAGACTGGAGTGCAGTGGCACGCTCACGGCCACCACAGCCTCAACCTGCTGGACTCCGTCGATCCTTCTGCCTCAGCCTTCTAAGTAGCCAGAATTACAGGCATGCGCTACCATGCCCGGCTAATTTTTTGATCTGTGGAA
>NW_007223130.1:0-741 GCF_000164805.1 Carlito syrichta | reverse complement strand
CCTCTGTTCTTTGTTTCTGTGATAAATCACTGAGTATGATCGACTTCAAATCCATCCAAGTTGCTGCAAAGTCCATATATTTGTCATTCTTTATGGCTGCAAAATATTCCATTGTGTATATGTACCACATTTAAAAAAATCCAGTCCAGCTTCAATGGGCAGCACGGTTGGTTCCATGTTTTTGCTATTGTGAATAGAGCTGCAACAAACATACGTGTGCAGGTATCTTTTTTGTAGAATGATTTGAGTTCCTCTGGGTATATTCCCAATAGGGGAATTGCTGGGTCATATTGAAGGTCAATTTCTAGTTCTTTTAGGAATCACCACCACACTGTCTTCTAAAGAGGCTGCACCAGTTTGCATTCCCACCAGCAGTGTAGAAATGTTCCTTTTTCTCCACATCCTCACCAGCATCTGTTGTTGTTTGTTTTATCAATGATGGCCATTCCTCCAGGGGTTAGGTGGTATCTCAGTGTGGTTTTGATTTGCATTTCTCTGATGATGAGTGAGGCTGAGCACTTTTTCATGTGTCTGTTGGCTACCTGTATATCTTCTTTTGTGAAGTATCTATTCATGTCTTTTGCCCACTTTTTAAAGGGGCTGTTTGTTTTTTTCCTTTCAGTGCATTTGAGTTCTTTATAGATCCCTAGATGTTAGGCCTTTGTTAGATAACAGTTGGCGAAATATATTTTCCTATTCTGTGGCTGTCTCCCTGCTCTCTTGATGGTTTCTTTTGCTTTG
>NW_007223129.1:0-624 GCF_000164805.1 Carlito syrichta | reverse complement strand
CGCATTTCTCTGATGATGAGTGAGGCTGAGCACTTTTTCATGTGTCTGTTGGCTACCTGTATATCTTCTTTTGTGAAGTATCTATTCATGTCTTTTGCCCACTTTTTAAAGGGGCTGTTTGTTTTTTTCCTTTCAGTGCATTTGAGTTCTTTATAGATCCTAGATGTTAGGCCTTTGTTAGATAAACAGTTGGCGAAATATATTTTCCTATTCTGTGGGCTGTCTCCCTGCTCTCTTGATGGTTTCTTTTGCTTTGCAGAAGCTCGTTAATTTGATGATGTCTCACTTGTCTATTTTATTTCTTAAAGTATCGGCCTTTAGGGTTCTGAATAGAAATTGGTTCCCAGTTCCAATTTTCATAAGGGTGTCTTCTACTGAGTTTTCTAAGATTCTTAGAATCTTAGTTGGGGTTTTGCATTCAGGTCTTTGATCCATTTGGACTTAATTTTTGTGTATGGTGATAGGTAGGAGTTCTGTTTCAATCTTCTGCATATGGTCAGCCAGTTTTCCCAGCACCATTTACTGAATAGGTTTTCCTCTCCCCAGTAGTTGTTGTTGGAGGCTTTGTCAAAGATGAGTTGGTTGAGAAATTGAGGCTTTGCTTCCGGAATTCCTATCCTGTTC
>NW_007223128.1:0-756 GCF_000164805.1 Carlito syrichta | reverse complement strand
TAAAGTATCGGCCTTAGGGTTCTGAATAGAAATTGGTTCCCAGTTCCAATTTTCATAAGGGTGTCTTCTACTGAGTTTTCTAAGATTCTTAGAATCTTAGTTGGGGTTTTGCATTCAGGTCTTTGATCCATTTGGACTTAATTTTTGTGTATGGTGATAGGTAGGAGTTCTGTTTCAATCTTCTGCATATGGTCAGCCAGTTTTCCCAGCACCATTTACTGAATAGGTTTTCCTCTCCCCAGTAGTTGTTGTTGGAGGCTTTGTCAAAGATGAGTTGGTTGAGAAATTGAGGCTTTGCTTCCGGAATTCCTATCCTGTTCCATTGGTGAATGATAGTTGAGATGTGTTTTTGGATCTGATTTGCTAGAATCTTGTTGAGGATTTTTGTACCAATAACAGGCTGTATTGATTACTGTAGCCTTATAGTAAAGTTTGAAGTCTGATACCTCCTGCTTTGTTTCTTTTGCTAAGGATTGTTTTAGTTATTCGTGGTCATTTATGTTTCCATATGAATTTCTGTATTGTCATTTTGAGGTCTGAGAAGAATGATGTTGGTAGTTTAATGGGTGTTGTGTTGAATCTGTAGATTGCTTTTGGTAGGATGGATATCTTAACAATGTTGATTCTTCCTATCCATGAGCATGGAATATTTTTCCATTTGTTTGTGTCTTTTTGGATTTCTTTAGGCAGTGTTATGTAATTTTCATTGTAAAGGTCTTTCACTTCTCTGGTTAGGAAGATGCCGAGGTATTCATT
>NW_007223127.1:0-677 GCF_000164805.1 Carlito syrichta | reverse complement strand
GATATTTTCTATGATATTTTTGTCCTCCATGTCTCGTATTTGGGCTCTTATTTTTGTGATTTGGATTCTTCTGCTAAAGTTAGGGTTTTGGTAGTCTTCTCTTACTAGCTCCCTTGGGTAATTTGTTAGGGTCTCCACTTGTGATCTTTCCATTTTCTTGATATGTCCTCATAGATATATAAATTCCCCTCTTAAAACTGATTTCATGGCATCTCAGAGGTTTTGGTAAGATGTTTTCTTCATTTTCATTTGTTTCCAGGAATCTTTGATTTCAGTGTTGACCCAGTCATTGCTCAGCATCATGCTGTTTAGCATCCATGTCTTTGTGGGCTTTGTGGGCTTTTTAAAAAAGAGCCAAGAAAGAGACCCCTTTCCTTCATCATGTGAGGACATGGCAAGAAAGCATCTTAGCCTGGCATGGTGGTGCACACCTGCAGTTCCTGCTACTTGGGAGGCTGAGGTGAGAGGATCACTTGAGCTCGGGAGTTCAAAGCTGCAGCGAGCTATACTGTGTCACTGCCCTCCAGCCTGGATGACAGAAAGAGAGGAGGAGAAAGAGGAGAAGGAGGAGAAGAGGAGGAGGAGAACAGTGACAAGAAAAGAAAGAAGAAGGATAAGGAGAAGAAGGAGAAGAGAAAAAGGAGAAGAAAGAGAAAGAGAAGGAGAAGCAGGAGAAG
>NW_007223126.1:0-569 GCF_000164805.1 Carlito syrichta | reverse complement strand
GCTGTATTTTAGTTTTATTAATCTTTTTATGCCCTCAATTTGCGACAAAAAGATGCCAAACTGCAAAATATTCTAAAGACGGTTTATTCTTGAGTCAAACTTGAGGACATAAGCCCGGGTATACCCACTCAGAGGTCTTGAGTCCACTGTGGCTGTACGCTGACTTGGTTATATACACTTTAGAAAGGCAGAAGTTACAAGAAACTATAAATCAATACATATGACATTTTCATTGGTTTGGCCCAGGAAGAAGGGATATTTCCAAGGGGAGATTTGCAGGTCATAGGCAGATTCAAAGATTTCTTGACTGGCAATTTGCAGTTCTTTTCTAAGGAATTTGGGAAATCAGTAGAGGAGATGCTTTGTTAAAATAAGGGAGTAGAAAACTCCAGGTTTGTTGACATGTAGATGAAGTTAAGATGCTTTGCTGAGACAAAGGATGGAAAGACTATAGGTGTGTTGATATATAGATGAAGACCTATGTGTGACAGACTTCGGAGAGGATAGATAAATGTCTTACAAGTTTCCCTGGGAGTCTGGGTATCCACAAGGTATGGCTTTTCGGGGCC
>NW_007223125.1:0-468 GCF_000164805.1 Carlito syrichta | reverse complement strand
AGATGAAGTTAAGATGCTTTGCTGAGACAAAGGATGGAAAGACTATAGGTGTGTTGATATATAGATGAAGACCTATGTGTGACAGACTTCGGAGAGGATAGATAAATGTCTTACAAGTTTCCCTGGGAGTCTGGGTATCCACAAGGTATGGCTTTTCGGGGCCATAAAATAATTTGAGTTCCTTATGTGTTTGTTATGGGATGTTATGCAAAAGTCAGGTTGGAAAAAATAGAGTACTAAAAATAAAACTCTGTTTGGTGAGTCCTTATCAGGCAGTGACTTTTAGCAATTTGGGTAAGAGAAAAAAGTTCAGGTTTACTTCTCAAATTTGAAGCAAATTTTAAATAACTTCAAAATAGGAAAAAAATAATTTTTTAACAAACAACCTATTTTCATGCTCTTACAAACTTCCTCACTAAAAGCTTATCTTGCTTTTGTTCAAATATGCTATATACAGACTTATTTATC
>NW_007223124.1:0-698 GCF_000164805.1 Carlito syrichta | reverse complement strand
TGTTTTAGAAAAATCTGTCCTTAATTTTTTATCAACAAATATATACTTAGTCTTTCTGTATCACATAAAACAAAGATAACAAAGTATATAAACTTAAACTTGAAAGGGTTTAGTCATTTTGCCTCAGCATAACCATTTGAAAGCATTCAGACATTTTACTGCAAAACAAACAGAAGCTTACCCCATCCCCCTCAGTAAATCTCCTTCAGATGCAAGACCAGGACAACCCAACCATTCATGGTTTAACATAATAATCTTGAAAGGCACAAGCCAGCCACAATGAAGAACCCACCCCCTCCAAAAACTAAGCCTAGGCGTGGCCCCCACCTAAAATGGCGCTCCCGCCTAAGAAGGCGCCCAGACAAACTAACATGGAGACTCAGACAAGGCTTTCCAGGTTCTTCTTCCACAACAAAACCCACCATTCCCGTGCCCACGAAAGCCCCTGCCAATCCCAAAAATACCTCACCTGCTGACCAATAGGTAATCGACAGGTCGCTTTAAATTTCTATAAAACCTGCCACACCCCTGCCTCCATGCTGCAATCTGATTCTCAGGTTCTGTAGCCACCGCGCTCATCCCCATTAATCTCTTGGCCTTAAAGGGTGTTGAGTCTCACTGGGCGCCACCGTCTTTCAAATCTCTAGTAAACTTTTAGGTTCCTTGTCAAGGCTGAAGATCAAAGATCACACTTTGGC
>NW_007223123.1:0-703 GCF_000164805.1 Carlito syrichta | reverse complement strand
AAAAAACAAAACAGCCCTATTAAAAAGTAGGCAAAAGATGTGAATAAATGCTTCTCAAAAGAAGATATATAAACAGCCAACAAATTCATGAAAAAATGCTCAACCTCCCTAATCATCAAAGAAATGCAATTAAAATCACACTGAGATACCGTCTTACTTCAGTCAGGATGGCCATCAACAATAACTCAAAAAACAAAAGATGCTGGAGAGGATGCAGGAAAAAAGGAACACTTCTACACTGTTAGTGGGATTGTAAAATAGTACGACCTCTGTGGAAAACAGTGTGGCAATTCCTAAAAGATCTAAAAATTGACCTTCCATATGACCCAGCAATCCCCATCCTGGGAATACATCTGGAGGTACTCAAATCACTCTATGAAAAAGATATCTGCACATGCATGTTTATGCAGCATTATTCACAATTGCAAAACATGGAACCAACTGTGCTTCCCATTGAAAATAAACTGGATTTTTTAAATGTGATACATATACATAATGGAATATTATGCAGCCTTAAAGAAGGACAAAATTATGAACTTTGAAACAACTTGGATGGACTTAGAATCTATAACACTGAGTGATCTATTACAGAAATAAAGAACTGAGTACCACATACTCTCACTTATAAGCAGACCCTGAACAGTTATCATAAGAAAGGGATTGGTAGTAGGGGGAATCTGCCAGGGGTGGGGGAGGGGCACGA
>NW_007223122.1:0-729 GCF_000164805.1 Carlito syrichta | reverse complement strand
ATATTTGTATACCTAACCCTTAACTGTACCCCACAATATCAAAGTAAAAAATATTGATTAAAAGAAAAAAGAAAATAACTTATGAAATAGTCTGATGGGGACTTTAAAATAAATTTGGATTGTTAAAATTTTTAAAAAGTAATGATTTCCATTTTTAAAAAAGAACAAATAATAAAGCAAAATAAATGCTGAACAGTAGTTAAGGAAGAGTTAGAATTACGGTGACATTCCCCTTTACCGGCACTAGGATGACTAAAATCAAAAGGTCAGATAACAAGGACTGACAAGGACATAGAGAAACTGGGGCCATCACCCACTGCTAGTGGTGGTGTAAGATGCTTCAGCACTTGGAAAGACAGTCTGCCGCTTCCTCAAACCATTAAAGAGCTATCATTTGACACAGTGATTCTACTCCTAGGTATATGCAGAGGACCTTAAATAAACGGTATTATTTTTTGGAGGGTAGGCCCCTCATAATACAGGCTTCCAATGCCAGGTAAGTGTTCTAGGAACCCATCAGCATCATCAGTGTACCAGCTAGCATTGTTGTAAGAGGCTGCATTCAGCCTCGGTGAATATTCTTGAATATTCTTTGGAGATTCTTTTAATGTGTTTGCCCATTTCATGATGGATGATTTACACAAACAACCTGCCCACAACTCACTGAGCATTCAGCAGTTTTTGTCCAAAAACAGCATGACCCTTGTGCCCCACCCTCCCTATTCACCA
>NW_007223121.1:0-709 GCF_000164805.1 Carlito syrichta | reverse complement strand
TGGCAGACAGAGGAAAGAGTGATACAGCTTATAGGCACACACAGGGTTCCTTTTTGAGGTGATTAAAGTGCCCTAAAATTGACTGTGGTAATGGCTGCACAACTCTATGAATACACTAGGGCCATTGAGCTGCACACTTCAAATGGGTGAACTGTGGTGTGTGAACTCTATCCTAATAAAACTGTTCAAAAAAGTTTCTTAAAAATGTCATCCCTGTACAGTTACCTTAGAATTTCTTAATTTGGAATTTTTGCTTCAACAAAAGCTTCAATTTTTGCTTCAACAAAAGCAGAAAAAAGTCATATAAACACTGATTGAGATTATTGAGATGGCCACCACCAGGTACCCACATTTTCTCCATGTTTGCAATCTCTTCTCACCATGTGGAATGCCCAAAGACCTTTAGGCTGGTACAGCAGTAAGAAGTTGGGAGTCATTTCAGTAGAGAAAGGTGATGGGAAAACTCAGCTATCACACAGTTTATGGTAGTAAAAGAGAGCTAGACTCAACTACCCACCCCCCATCGCAGTCAGGACCAACCTCCTGGGAGTGGGTGTGTTGTGGTCCTGGCTGGTATGGGTCACCTTGTGCCCAGCCCATCAGCAGCAAGGGTGACAGTAAACCCATGATGATGAGCTTGTTACAAAGCAGCTCTTTAAAACTTTTTGGTATTATTTTTGGGGTGCCAATGATTGTTCCATCAAAGCAA
>NW_007223120.1:0-613 GCF_000164805.1 Carlito syrichta | reverse complement strand
AGCACCATTTTCTGAAGTCTTGATTTGTGGTTCTCAAATAGTATCTTGTTTAAATCTCACCTTAACTAATAAGGTAGATATCACTGTTTCCATTTTACCAGTGAGGAATGGTCTAGAAGAGATCATACAATTTTTTAATATTATGCAGCTGGCCAATATTCAAATGCAAGCCTCTCAGGCTCCAAAGTCCATGCTATTGGCTACATTCCAAACCAATCATACCTAATATATATATCTGCAGTCTGGAAAGGTACTTCCCCAAATTTTAACCATAGTTATCTCTGTGTAGTGATCATTAGAGGCATTGTTTTCCTCTTTTTGCTTATTGAGCAGGTGTCATTTGTGTGACTAAAAATTATACATAGCAGAAATATAAATATTTAATATATGTTTTAAAAATAATATATATGCGGTGACCCAGAAAAACAGTATTTATAAAAAATTGTGTATTGGCCAGGCTTGGTGGCTCAGCTTATAATCCCAGCACTTTGGGATGGCAAGGCAAATGGATTGCCTGAACCCGTGGGTTTGAGACCAGTCCAGGCAACTTGGTAAAAGCCTGTCTCTAAAATAAAAAAAAAAATTAACCAGGTGTGATAGCAGACACCTGTAG
>NW_007223119.1:0-485 GCF_000164805.1 Carlito syrichta | reverse complement strand
AGAAATTTGTATTGTTTCCAGTTTTGGTTTTTTTTTTTAAGATGTGGGGTACAATTCAGGGTTAGGTATACAAATGTTCATTACGCATGTACTCTTATTGATGAGGTGTGCCCTATCTCTCCCCTGGCAGATTCCCACTACTGCCAATCTCCCTACCCTCCCCTGACAATTTCCCACCACTGCCAATCATTTTCTTATAGTATTACAATAATTGTTCTAGGTCCACTTATAAGTGAGAACATGTGATACTCAGTTCTTTGTTTCTGTGATAGGTCACTCAATATTATAGATTCTAAGTCCATCCAGGTTGCTGTGAGGTTCATAATTTTGCCCTTCTTTATGGCTGCATAATATTCCATTGTGCATATGTACCACTTTTTAAAAATCGAGTCTTCTTTCAATGGACAGCACGGTTGGTTCCGTGTTTTTGCTATTGTGAACTATGCTGCAATAATATTCATACGTGTGCAGGTACCTTTTTCAAA
>NW_007223118.1:0-704 GCF_000164805.1 Carlito syrichta | reverse complement strand
CTGGACCAGAGTGAGAGTCCAACTCAATCAAACAAACAAACAAACAAACAAACAAAGAAAACCAAAAAAAGAAAAACCACAACTCAATGAAGAAATGGGAGAAAGATTTGAACAGATACTTCTCAAAAGAAGACATGAAAATAGCAAATAAGCACGTGAAAAGTTGCTCAATATCCTTGATCAATAGGGAAAATTAAAATCAAAATGAGATATCACTACTCACCTGTTATAAAACAATTTGGAAGTTTCTTAAAAAGTTAAAGATATACCTACCATAGAATTCAGTTCTACTTCTAGGTATTTACCCAAACTGAATGTTTATTTCTGATTATTTAGCTATTTCTTTTACTACAGTGTAAGTGGAGACACTTTTTATTTTATCTTATCTTCCTATTTAATGTGTGTATTTCTAGTTTTAAAGCAAGATAAGCAGGCGGCCATAGCCTAGGGTTGTTTCTGTACCTGGAACCATTATGCGAGCAAAGTAAAACTTAGAGACGGTTCTTGTAATTGACCAGTTTTGAGTTGATTTTCATCCAATCTCAGCCAACAAGCTAGCTGACTGGTTATATAACTTGGTACCTCCCATGGAACGACACCCAAGTAAGGCAAGTGCCTAGCTTTAGCTAGTCAAGTAATTTCTGCACTTCACTTTCATGTTCACCCTAAGTCTGCTGATTCTACTGCCAGAGAGGGGTTCTCTG
>NW_007223117.1:0-871 GCF_000164805.1 Carlito syrichta | reverse complement strand
GATTGACTTCTTCCACTTAGCAATATACATTTAAGAGTCATCCATGACTTTTTATAGCCTGATAGCTCATTTATTTGTATTTTTTGTGACACAGTTTATGTATCAATTCACCTATCAAAAGACATCTTGCTTACTTCCAGTTATAAATAAAGATGCTATTAAACCTTCACATGCAGGTTTTTGTGTGAACATAAGGTCATAAGTTCTCAAATGAGTTGTTTAAATGCCAAGAGCACAATTGTTGTATTACATGGTAAGATCATATTTAGCCTTGTAAGAAAATGCCAAATTTTCTTCCAAAGTGGCTATGCCATTTTGCATTCCCTCTAACAATGAATTAGAGTTCCTGTTGCTCTGCATCCTTGCCAGCAATTAGTATTGTCAGATTTTTTAAAAAAATCTTAGCCATTCTAATAGTTATATAGAGATATATAAAGGATACTTTGAAACTGGTTCCCAAAATTCAAAATATGAATACCATTTGACAAGCAATTGTTCACCAACAATTTGTATGATACATAAGCTTGTAACCATACTTAAAGATATAGATAGATTGATAGACATTAATAGATAAAGGATAAATATTTGTATTTTTAATTAGTCATGAGCAGCTTAACAATGTTTCAGTCAACAATGGACCATATATATGAAGATAGTCCCATGAAATTATAATGGAGCTAAAAAAATTCCTGTCACCTAGTAACCCTGTAGTGCAGTGCATTACTCATGTGTTTGTGGTGATGCTGATGTAAACAATTCTACTGTGCTGTCAGTAAAAACAAAAGTATAGCATATACAATTATGTACAGTATATAGTACTTGATAATGACAATAAATTTCTATGCTATGGGTTTACTATACCTTTTTACTA
>NW_007223116.1:0-768 GCF_000164805.1 Carlito syrichta | reverse complement strand
CTGCAGTGGCCGTGATTGTGTCACTACACTCCAGCCTGAGTGACAGAGTGAGACTCGGACTAAAATGAATAAATAAATAAAAGAATTCCTTGTGCTGCCCTTGTATGGAAATACACACACACACACACACACACACACACACACACACATTCCTGCATGCACGTAAAGCTGGTGAAGGCTGAATAAGGTAGTTGGATTGTATCAATTTCCTGGTTGGACTATAATTATATAAGACATTACTATGAAAGAAATTTGGGGAAAACTGGGGAAGATACACCTCTCTGTATTTGTCTTTTACAACTTCAATTATCTCAAAGTAAGAAGTTTTTTTTAAGATATGATTTTTATTGAACATGTATAAGATCCATGTTTACATTATTACAAACATTTTACAAATGAAAAATTAGTTTTGTAAAAAAAAAAACGTGTTCTGGATTTATCATTGTATAGTTGAAACAGAAACATATATAAATATGAAGATAATTTTCCAAGTATCAGAACAGAATTCTGATTCAGTACAAATTTTCATAAGCATTTGAATGATAGCCCACACACTGAATCGACTTCCAGAAAATCAAACACTTGAGAGGGAGGGTGATTCCCCCAAATAAGAGGTATTTCTTAAGAACAAACTGAATATACTTTCAGGTTCTTCTCCTTCATGGGATTTGGTTAATGACTATTAGCAGGAAACTTTATATTCGTAAGATAAAAAAAGATAGACTGGGGCGCGGTAGCTCACACAGATCCTCCCAGCACTTCGGGAGA
>NW_007223115.1:0-671 GCF_000164805.1 Carlito syrichta | reverse complement strand
TTACTGGAAATATACCTAGAAGAACTCAAATCACTCTATAAAAAACGATACCTGCACATGTATGTTTATTGCAGCATTGTTCACAATAATAAGAACATGGAACCAACCATGCCGCCCATCAAAAGAGGATTGGATTGAAAAAATGCGATACATATCACAATGGAATATTATGCAGCCACAAAGAAGAACAAAATCATGAATTTCACAGCAACCTGGATGGACTTAGAGACTATAATACTGAGTGATCTTTCACAAAAACAAAGAACTGAGTATCACATGTTCTCACTCTTAAGTGAACCTTGAACAAATATGGTAATACTATAAGAAAAGGATTGACAGTAGCGGGAAACTGCGGGGGTGTGGAGGGGTGGGGAGGTGGGATTGGCAGTAGTGGGAATTTGCCTGGGGAAGAAGAGGCACACCTCATCAACAAGGGTACCTGTACAATGAATATTTGTATGCCTAAGTCTGAATTGTACCCCACAATTTTAAAATTAAAAATTAAAAAAAGCATTTAAAAAGTAAAAAATAAACATGTATGCACAGAAAAAAAAAGATATGGGGTAATATCCAGGAATAGGTATAAAATTGGTCATTGTATAGGTAAAGTTTAGACTTCCCTTTGGTCCCCACTTTGCCTGGTTTGAGATCAGGTACGCTTACTGATGTTG
>NW_007223114.1:0-1052 GCF_000164805.1 Carlito syrichta | reverse complement strand
GTGGAAAACAGTGTGACAATTCCTAAAGGTTCTAAAAATTGACCTTCCATATGACCCTGCAATCTGCTTACTGGAAATATACCTAGAAGAACTCAAATCACTCTATAAAAAACGATACCTGCACATGTATGTTTATTGCAGCATTGTTCACAATAATAAGAACATGGAACCAACCATGCCGCCCATCAAAAGAGGATTGGATTGAAAAAATGCGATACATATCACAATGGAATATTATGCAGCCACAAAGAAGAACAAAATCATGAATTTCACAGCAACCTGGATGGACTTAGAGACTATAATACTGAGTGATCTTTCACAAAAACAAAGAACTGAGTATCACATGTTCTCACTCTTAAGTGAACCTTGAACAAATATGGTAATACTATAAGAAAAGGATTGACAGTAGCGGGAAACTGCGGGGGTGTGGAGGGGTGGGGAGGTGGGATTGGCAGTAGTGGGAATTTGCCTGGGGAAGAAGAGGCACACCTCATCAACAAGGGTACCTGTACAATGAATATTTGTATGCCTAAGTCTGAATTGTACCCCACAATTTTAAAATTAAAAATTAAAAAAAGCATTTAAAAAGTAAAAAATAAACATGTATGCACAGAAAAAAAAAGATATGGGGTAATATCCAGGAATAGGTATAAAATTGGTCATTGTATAGGTAAAGTTTAGACTTCCCTTTGGTCCCCACTTTGCCTGGTTTGAGATCAGGTACGCTTACTGATGTTGTGTCTCCCCCATCCCTCCTACCCCAGCAATATCCTGCTACAGCCAATCCCTTTCTTATAGTGTTAGGGTAAATATTCAGAGTCTGCTTATGAGTGAGAACGTGTGGTACTCTGTTCTTTGTTTCTGTGACAAATCATTGAGTATAATAGGCTCTAAATTCATCCATGTTGCTGCAAAGTCCATATGTTTGTCCTTCTTTATGGCCACATAATATTCCATTGTATATATGTACCACATTTTTTTACCCAGTCCAGTTTTGATGGGCAGCATGGTTGGTTCCATGTTTTAGCTATTGTGAATAGTGCTGCAATAAA
>NW_007223113.1:0-4413 GCF_000164805.1 Carlito syrichta | reverse complement strand
CCCGTTCCCCTCCCATATCCTTTCTTCCCTCCCCTTCTCCTGCCTATACTTAAAAAGAAAAAGAAAAAAAAGGTAGAGGTAATTTGAAATCAAATAGGTTGGCAAGGGTAGACTCCCAATTTCTTCAAGCAACATTCCCTCAGAAAGTATAAGGCTGTGCCAAAAGATTAAATGAAAATAAGGAACATGGTCATAAACACATTTCAACTACATTTTTTATTTGGATCTGGGTAACCTAAGAGGCAGGAAGAGAAGATATTCTAGCTGCCTCACTGTTAGGCCAACCCTGAACTGTCGGGACACCAGAGACATAATCAAAGAGTATCAATAACTTGAGTTAAACCAGCACCAATGGGTCAGAGTTGACAGGAAGACAGAAATTTAGAGACTGGAAACTAGATCATGCTTTGAAAACTGTGGGATCCATAGGGCATGTTCATTGCAGAAGCGGAGCTCTGAAGGAACCACTTAATCCATTGCTTCAAAATGGCAGCTGGAAGGATTACTCTGGCTGTATACTTGTTTGGTTTGGCCAGCACTGTTTTGGAAGGTTGAATTTTAATGCCTTCAAGGAAGATTTTCAAAGTCTACCGGGCTTCACCTCCCCCTGTTATCTCCTACTTCTTCTGCATCTATGTCCTTTAACTCCAGACCAGTGAAGGCCTTTGTATTTGACCCATATGTCCATCCCCTGCTTTTAGTAGGACCAGAGAGTGACTCCTGAATAAAAAGAAGAGGAAATCTTTAACTAACCTCCTTGTCCTCTGCTCTTAAGGAGCTGGAAATTCAGTGGAAATTGCTAAATGTCACCGTTGTTCAGGAGACACTGAAGAAGTTAACATATTATGAGAAAACTACTAGGCTGACACTCAGCACAAAAGAACTTCAGCTTTTTCCAGACAGTGAAAGAAAAAGGTCTCTCAAATATCGAGAAATATATTTTATAACCAGAATAGTCTGTGATAAATGGGGTAATAATATTCCACCCTGCCTATCAAGAAAAGTGGTATGGACATTATTGCTTTTTTGGACACTGGGGCAACTGTATCACTCACTTCTGAGAGGTTGTCAAAAAAAATTGAAGGGTTTAAATATATGACCTTTTACAGGAATTACTTCAACAATAGCTTATTCTACCGAGTCTACTGAAGTTGCAGTTGCAACAATGAATTTCCTGTCGCGAGATGCAAATTGTGGGCTAATTGCAAAATTTAATTCAATCTGTTTGGGGCAGTTTTTGAAAAATTGGGTTCCTGCTGCACTATTTTATGGGTCAATAGCAACTATTCTGTCACAAAGAGGAAATAATAGAAGGACATTTTTAAAGAGAGAGAAATAGTAATATTCAGAATGTAAAAACTATCAGAAATATAGACTGATCTTGAAGCAAATGGGTTTTGCTTTGTGAATCAAGGTGGTAATGAGATAAGGAAGTCATCTGGACTGATGCAGAGGCCAGCAGAGGCTTCAGAAAACAAGGACAATATAGATGCCAACCAGATATGCCCAATAAAGCAGAATGAGGAAAATGAATATGCGTGTGTTATACCACACTATTGTACCTGTCTAGACCTTGCATGTGATCTGGCCTGAAAGAGAGCATTTCAGAAATACCAGAGTGAGGTAGGAAAAAATGTTTACTGAAATAGATAATTGAAAGCTCCACTTCTAGCCTGTCAGTTTGGTCAGCTGAATAATTGCATCTGAAGCCCTGAGTAAACTTCAGCTCTAGATGACTTGTTCAGATTAAATGGTGTCACCTGTAGTCATTGACAACTCCCTGGATCTTCTCTGTCAAGCACCATATGTGCACACCAGGGATATATCCAAAGGCTACTGGCAAACATCTTTAGATAATGAGTGCAAATTAATAACTGCTTTTGTACGTCATGAGAGATCATGCCATTTTAATGTTATGCCCTTTGGGTGAACAAATGGGACAAAGATCTTTTAGATACTAATGAATAGTGTCTTACAAGGATTAATTTGCCCAACTTTTTGCTGAGTTGACATCACAGGCAACATAGCCTGATTTGTTGGGTCTGCGGTGGGGATTGGTTTCGTGGAACTAAGAGAAAAAGTTTTAGTTGTGAGCATTAAGACTATTATTTAAAGAGTTTGTCGTTCTGGATTCTCAATGGAGCAGCTTTGCATGGGTCACTGGATAGGGTTGTGCAGGCTGTATCCTCATCCACATAGATTCTTGTCTAGATGAATGGCGCCCCTAGAGTTGTGTCTGCACGGCTCTTCCCATCATTTCTTTCTCGTGGCTCTTCCCATCATTTCTTTCTGGGTAACAGTGTGTAATACCATTGGTAAGTGTGACCTCTATTGGATTAACAAATATTTGGTTATCAGCATGGATTTATGGTTATTCTGATGAGGAATACAATAACTTTTTGTGGTTATACACGGGAGTTATCTGTGTATGTGTTTCCTAATAAAAAATTAGAAATAATTTTTTAGCTATCAGACTTCCATATATTTAAAAATAATTGTTAGTATTGGTTAGGGGGTAGAGAAATAGACATTCTCCTAAATTCTTATTGGTTAGCATAAATTAATAGAGCCTGTTGGTTTAGGGGGAAATTTGGAAATAGCTATTACATAAAAATTCTCGTGTATTTTGACCAACGAATCCCTTTCAGGACTCTAACAGAAATGCTTCCATAAGGGTACACATATATGCATATCATCTATTGTAGTTTGTAATGATAAAGACAGTCAGATATATAGACATATCCCGGAGTGGGAATTTGATCAAGTCAACTGTGCTGTGAATGCTATGAAACGTCAAAGAATGAAGCAGACTGCCTGACTGGTGCACAGTTGGCCACATTTGCAAGCACGAGTGGCAACCACGTCTGTTTATAAGAACCAGCCTAAGTGATGTCATTAAGTGGGAAAAAAGCAAGCTGTAGTTCTCTAAGAGTATGATCCCATTTATATAAAAATTCAGTAAATGAAAATTACACACATACACCATATGTATGGAAACAACTCTGTATGGAAGACACTGAAACATTACCTGTGGTGATCTCTGGAGGATGACATTATAAAGGGCTCTCATTTCCTATGACCTATGTTACTGTAGTTTTGTTAAAAGATGTTTGACAATGACAAAAATAACGACAACTTAAAAAAAAATTGTAATTAGAAATAGACCTGCTACCTTCCTCATTGAGAGTGCATTTGGAGATTTTGCTTGGTTATCTTCTGGATCAAGAATTGTCATGACAATGTGTATCCCTTAGGCTTCTCGCTGGGTGCTGAGACCAGCTAAGAGCTATTTCCTGTCTCTGTAGGAAAAAAAAGGAAACCTGATTCTTCCCGAATAACGGTGACCATGATTTTTTGCAGTGGTTACTTGTTTTAAATGCTTGAATCCACATTCTGACAAGGTGTTGCTAAATCCATATATTCTCTGGGATTAGATTTGAGATAGTCACAAACCAGATTGACCACATCTGTCCCCACCCCTCCAAGAAGTTTTTGTAATTTTTATGTGTCTCTGACAGATCAAAATGATGCATTATGGAATATTTGCCTAATGAAAGACCAGAGCCCATTCAGTATTCTTCTAAATACTGCTGGTGGCAGAAGGGTTCTTAGCTAATTTTGGTGGTTGACACTTATGAGAATCTAATGGAAGCTGTGAAAACAATAATCAATCTACTTATGCACCCTCTTCAAATGTCATTTTGTACACAATTTAGAGACCATTTACCTTTTTAGAGACATTCCATTAAGACACTATTTTTGTAGGTATTTAAAATTGGTGAACCTGAAAAAAGTATGATGGAAAGTAATACATATTTGTGTTCATAGGCATGTTTAAAAATGACTGTAACTTCAGTGTGAGAATGGTCCTAGAAAGATAGCTTTCTTCTTCAAAGATCTGAATGATGAAACATCGCAATAGGGTTATGCTTGGATTTGAAGTAGATACAAGTTGGTGACCACTGTATTGGTGATATCACCCTTGAAATGTGGATCTGCAGGATAAACTTCTGCTTAATCTCAGTATCAACTGAGCATCTCGTTTTGTGGACACTGGGGTCTTTGTAGATGACTATGGTTTTCCTTTTTGACTTTACTGCTAGACAACCTTAGAACAAAATCAGTAGTCCCTTCAGACAAATATGTAAGACTAAGTTCCATTTTGCATTCATTCATTTCTGGATCCATTTTATAACCCTTGTGTTTTTTTCTCCCCTCGTCCCTCTCAATTTCTAATTTATGTTATTTATGTAATTGTGAAGCAACTGTAATCTTTCTTATGATGAAGGCAGGAAGAGGTACTGCAATAAGTGTGGTTAGCCCTGGAAATGATGATGTCCCAATTGGTGAGTGTCAGTGATCAAGCTTCTGTAGGGTTAACAGGCCAAGGTTTTCTTAAGAGAGTCCAAAGCT
>NW_007223112.1:0-2047 GCF_000164805.1 Carlito syrichta | reverse complement strand
AACTGTGGGATCCATAGGGCATGTTCATTGCAGAAGCGGAGCTCTGAAGGAACCACTTAATCCATTGCTTCAAAATGGCAGCTGGAAGGATTACTCTGGCTGTATACTTGTTTGGTTTGGCCAGCACTGTTTTGGAAGGTTGAATTTTAATGCCTTCAAGGAAGATTTTCAAAGTCTACCGGGCTTCACCTCCCCCTGTTATCTCCTACTTCTTCTGCATCTATGTCCTTTAACTCCAGACCAGTGAAGGCCTTTGTATTTGACCCATATGTCCATCCCCTGCTTTTAGTAGGACCAGAGAGTGACTCCTGAATAAAAAGAAGAGGAAATCTTTAACTAACCTCCTTGTCCTCTGCTCTTAAGGAGCTGGAAATTCAGTGGAAATTGCTAAATGTCACCGTTGTTCAGGAGACACTGAAGAAGTTAACATATTATGAGAAAACTACTAGGCTGACACTCAGCACAAAAGAACTTCAGCTTTTTCCAGACAGTGAAAGAAAAAGGTCTCTCAAATATCGAGAAATATATTTTATAACCAGAATAGTCTGTGATAAATGGGGTAATAATATTCCACCCTGCCTATCAAGAAAAGTGGTATGGACATTATTGCTTTTTTGGACACTGGGGCAACTGTATCACTCACTTCTGAGAGGTTGTCAAAAAAAATTGAAGGGTTTAAATATATGACCTTTTACAGGAATTA
Organism: Carlito syrichta; assembly: GCF_000164805.1. NCBI lineage: Eukaryota > Metazoa > Chordata > Mammalia > Primates > Tarsiidae > Carlito > Carlito syrichta. The sequence goes on along the minus strand of NW_007223112.1, from coordinate 1,344 downwards.
CTTCAACAATAGCTTATTCTACCGAGTCTACTGAAGTTGCAGTTGCAACAATGAATTTCCTGTCGCGAGATGCAAATTGTGGGCTAATTGCAAAATTTAATTCAATCTGTTTGGGGCAGTTTTTGAAAAATTGGGTTCCTGCTGCACTATTTTATGGGTCAATAGCAACTATTCTGTCACAAAGAGGAAATAATAGAAGGACATTTTTAAAGAGAGAGAAATAGTAATATTCAGAATGTAAAAACTATCAGAAATATAGACTGATCTTGAAGCAAATGGGTTTTGCTTTGTGAATCAAGGTGGTAATGAGATAAGGAAGTCATCTGGACTGATGCAGAGGCCAGCAGAGGCTTCAGAAAACAAGGACAATATAGATGCCAACCAGATATGCCCAATAAAGCAGAATGAGGAAAATGAATATGCGTGTGTTATACCACACTATTGTACCTGTCTAGACCTTGCATGTGATCTGGCCTGAAAGAGAGCATTTCAGAAATACCAGAGTGAGGTAGGAAAAAATGTTTACTGAAATAGATAATTGAAAGCTCCACTTCTAGCCTGTCAGTTTGGTCAGCTGAATAATTGCATCTGAAGCCCTGAGTAAACTTCAGCTCTAGATGACTTGTTCAGATTAAATGGTGTCACCTGTAGTCATTGACAACTCCCTGGATCTTCTCTGTCAAGCACCATATGTGCACACCAGGGATATATCCAAAGGCTACTGGCAAACATCTTTAGATAATGAGTGCAAATTAATAACTGCTTTTGTACGTCATGAGAGATCATGCCATTTTAATGTTATGCCCTTTGGGTGAACAAATGGGACAAAGATCTTTTAGATACTAATGAATAGTGTCTTACAAGGATTAATTTGCCCAACTTTTTGCTGAGTTGACATCACAGGCAACATAGCCTGATTTGTTGGGTCTGCGGTGGGGATTGGTTTCGTGGAACTAAGAGAAAAAGTTTTAGTTGTGAGCATTAAGACTATTATTTAAAGAGTTTGTCGTTCTGGATTCTCAATGGAGCAGCTTTGCATGGGTCACTGGATAGGGTTGTGCAGGCTGTATCCTCATCCACATAGATTCTTGTCTAGATGAATGGCGCCCCTAGAGTTGTGTCTGCACGGCTCTTCCCATCATTTCTTTCTCGTGGCTCTTCCCATCATTTCTTTCTGGGTAACAGTGTGTAATACCATTGGTAAGTGTGACCTCTATTGGATTAACAAATATTTGGTTATCAGCATGGATTTATGGTTATTCTGATGAGGAATACAATAACTTTTTGTGGTTATACACGGGAGTTATCTGTGTATGTGTTTCCTAATAAAAAATTAGAAATAAT
>NW_007223111.1:0-570 GCF_000164805.1 Carlito syrichta | reverse complement strand
ATTAATTTGCCCAACTTTTTGCTGAGTTGACATCACAGGCAACATAGCCTGATTTGTTGGGTCTGCGGTGGGGATTGGTTTCGTGGAACTAAGAGAAAAAGTTTTAGTTGTGAGCATTAAGACTATTATTTAAAGAGTTTGTCGTTCTGGATTCTCAATGGAGCAGCTTTGCATGGGTCACTGGATAGGGTTGTGCAGGCTGTATCCTCATCCACATAGATTCTTGTCTAGATGAATGGCGCCCCTAGAGTTGTGTCTGCACGGCTCTTCCCATCATTTCTTTCTCGTGGCTCTTCCCATCATTTCTTTCTGGGTAACAGTGTGTAATACCATTGGTAAGTGTGACCTCTATTGGATTAACAAATATTTGGTTATCAGCATGGATTTATGGTTATTCTGATGAGGAATACAATAACTTTTTGTGGTTATACACGGGAGTTATCTGTGTATGTGTTTCCTAATAAAAAATTAGAAATAATTTTTTAGCTATCAGACTTCCATATATTTAAAAATAATTGTTAGTATTGGTTAGGGGGTAGAGAAATAGACATTCTCCTAAATTCTTATTGG
>NW_007223110.1:0-644 GCF_000164805.1 Carlito syrichta | reverse complement strand
ATCGCCTGAGCCCGCGGGTTTGAGACCCGCCTGGGCAACTAGGCGAAACCTCATCTCTACAATAAATCAAAAAATTAGCCAGGCATGGTAGCGTGTGCCTGTAATTACAGCTACTTGGAAGGCTGAGGCAGAAGAATTGCCGGAGCCCAGCAGGTCGAGGCTGCAGTGGCTGGGAGCGGTCTGGGCGACTGAGTGAGACTCCAACTCAAAAAAAAAAGAAGTCTGAAGACTGGAAAGTCTGACCAGGTGTGGGAGCTCATGCCTATAATCCCAGTGCTTCAAGAAGCCGAGGCGGGAGGATCACTTGCACCAGGAGTTCAGGACTACCCTGGGCAATATAGTGAGACCTCATCACTGAAAAAGAAATGAATTAGGCAAGCACAAACAAATGTGGCTGGAGAATTGCTTGAGCCCAAGAGTTCTAGCCTGGACAGTGGAGAATGACCGTGTCTCTAAAAACAAACAAAAAAAAAGATTTACTTTAACAAAGGTTAAGGCAGACACTATTTTCCTACTGTTGATTATTCTACTGTGTGACTTTTCATAAAGAAATTTAAACTCTCTGATCTTCAGTGTCCTCATTTGTCCTACAAGGATGCCAGAAGGATTAAATGTAATTGTTTTTTATAAAACATTATACATAC
>NW_007223109.1:0-861 GCF_000164805.1 Carlito syrichta | reverse complement strand
TTGGAAGGCTGAGGCAGAAGAATTGCCGGAGCCCAGCAGGTCGAGGCTGCAGTGGCTGGGAGCGGTCTGGGCGACTGAGTGAGACTCCAACTCAAAAAAAAAAGAAGTCTGAAGACTGGAAAGTCTGACCAGGTGTGGGAGCTCATGCCTATAATCCCAGTGCTTCAAGAAGCTGAGGCGGGAGGATCACTTGCACCAGGAGTTCAGGACTACCCTGGGCAATATAGTGAGACCTCATCACTGAAAAAGAAATGAATTAGGCAAGCACAAACAAATGTGGCTGGAGAATTGCTTGAGCCCAAGAGTTCTAGCCTGGACAGTGGAGAAAGACCGTGTCTCTAAAAACAAACAAAAAAAAGTTTTACTTAACAAAGGTTAAAGCAGACACTATTTCCTACTGTTGATTATTCTACTGTGTGACTTTTCATAAGTAATTTAAACTCTCTGATCTTCAGTGTCCTCATTTGTCCTACAAGGATGCCAGAAGGATTAAATGTAATTGTTTTTTATAAAACATTATACATACACAGCTTATACAACTGTTTTTTCATTGCTTCATGATTTGGTTTTGATATCTTCAGGCATCAATTTATTCTCTCCTCTGAAATGATACCACCTTTAAAGTTTAAAAGAAAAACAAGTTCCTAAGGATGAAGGGTAAAAGAAGAGAAAAAAGCAAGCAAGCAGACTTGGTTGTGACAGTAGAAATCCAAATGAGGCAACATTAAAAGGGAGATAAAAACTTGGAAAATTCTTTGGGATCTCTTTATATAGCCTTCTCTTCTTCTTCTTCTTTTTTATAAAGCAGGATTTATTGAGAGGACAGAAAAGCTCCCACAGTGGGAGAGGACCCAAAGGGGT
>NW_007223108.1:0-773 GCF_000164805.1 Carlito syrichta | reverse complement strand
CAGCCACTACACTCCAGTCTGGGCGACAGAGTGAGACTCCAACTCAAAAAAGAAAAAAAAAAAAGAAAGAAAGAAACACTAAGATGAGTTTTCAAATTCTTGGCAGTGACTAGAAATATATTTACTTCTTTCATACTTAGAAAATCACATAGTATTTATTCAAAAGCTATTACCAATTTTATATTCCCATAATGATTTATATTGGTTTTCAGTTACTAGTTACTTCTACTCCTGTCACTTTGCTTTTTACATGTTGAACAAGGGTTGTTGCTTATTATCTACTGTTTCTATGTTTAAATTTATTAATTAGTGCTAAACATTGATTTAAAATCTTCTCTTCTTTTAATTTTCCCCTCCCCTAACAGAGAGAATTTTGCTTGTGATCTCATATATCTTTTTTAGATTAATTTTACAGTACAAATTAATCAATTAATCTCTCATTTAACATATTTTTAACTAGTGAGCAGCAGAAAAAATTTCCTTATTAACTCTCATAGTTACCTTTCAAATGTCTGTAGCTACATAGTCTTCAAAATCTATTGTAAAAATCCAATTCCCAAGCAACATATGAGTGTACTCTTGTATGTAAAAACAAACTACAGAAGTTAAGCAGTTAGTACCCTATTGAACCCCAAACAACTATTATTTTCCAGGATAATCAAGAATTGTAAGCTACCCATTGATTAAATAATTCTTATTATGCCAGTATTTAAGTCTAGTTTTTAAAATAATTATGCATTTTGAAAATTTGATTAATGGCTGTTTCTTAAAGA
>NW_007223107.1:0-841 GCF_000164805.1 Carlito syrichta | reverse complement strand
TCCACTCACCTCAGCCTCCCAAAGGCACAGGATTACAGGCTGAGCCACCGAGCCCGGCTGGAACATCAGTTTCTAAAGCAAGAATTCAAATCTGCTGTTTGCTATTTTCCAGTTATGTGACCTTGGGCAGATAACCCCCTTAGCTTCAATTTCCTTCACTAGACTGTAATTTCTATCAGGGCAGTGTCATGGTCTCTTTTCATGGTGTGTCTCCAGTGTGGCACAAAATGGGCACTCAAAAATGCATGTCTGTTAAGAATGAGTAAATTATTGAATGACTCTTTACCTACAATCCATCCAAAACTATTATGAGGATAATAATTTTTAGGTTCTAGATTATGATAGCTAAAAATGTAAAATGCCTAGCATAGTGACGGGTATATGTTTAGTGCTCGATACACGGTTACTGTCATTGTTAGGTTGGTGGATCTGTGCCACTTTGGCGGCACAGAATAAAGCAAAAAATTGCATAGAAGGTAGAGAGGAAGAAAAATGTTTATTTCCACTTTCCATAGACAGAAAGAGGCTGCACACTCAAAGGCAAGCATGGCAGCGAATGCTTGAGCCTGAAAGCTTTTACAGCTTCTTTTAGCTGGAGGGGACAGCCAGGCATTCACAGGAGCTGACAGTCATGGTGATGGGGTCTGTTTCCCATATCTCTGACAATTAGATAGGTGGATGGGTCAGTCACAAGCACATAGACAAAGGTGGGCCAGCAGCTACATGGGTGAGTCAGTCACAGGTGGTTAATCACATAGAAGAGAAGGGCTGGGCAGGTAGCTCAAGGATAAATTCTTGGGAGATGTTAACTTACTGTCTTGTGACTTGCCCAGGGACCCCA
>NW_007223106.1:0-813 GCF_000164805.1 Carlito syrichta | reverse complement strand
AAAATGTAAAATGCCTAGCATAGTGACGGGTATATGTTTAGTGCTCGATACACGGTTACTGTCATTGTTAGGGTTGGTGGATCTGTGCCACTTTGGCGGCACAGAATAAAGCAAAAAATTGCATAGAAGGTAGAGAGGAAGAAAAATGTTTATTTTCCACTTTCCATAGACAGAAAGAGGCTGCACACTCAAAGGCAAGCATGGCAGCGAATGCTTGAGCCTGAAAGCTTTTACAGCTTCTTTTAGCTGGAGGGGACAGCCAGGCATTCACAGGAGCTGACAGTCATGGTGATGGGGTCTGTTTCCCATATCTCTGACAATTAGATAGGTGGATGGGTCAGTCACAAGCACATAGACAAAGGTGGGCCAGCAGCTACATGGGTGAGTCAGTCACAGGTGGTTAATCACATAGAAGAGAAGGGCTGGGCAGGTAGCTCAAGGATAAATTCTTGGGAGATGTTAACTTACTGTCTTGTGACTTGCCCAGGGACCCCAAGGATTACTATAGTGTATGAGCTCAAGGAGACCAGAGAGACTCTATTTTGGGCTCTAACCTTTCAGTTATATTTGTAATATTCAGTCTTCTTGATGCTGGGTGGGGTGCAGCGCAAAACTCATGGATTCTTTGGCTTAACCCTACAATGAATTTTAGAGTGGCCAGAAAAGTTTTAAAATGAAAATTAGTAGAGAAAGAAGAGGGGGACAATAGAGAGACATGGCAGAGCTGGCATGAGGGAGAGAAACCACACTGTTTGCTTTTTACAATAGGCCTGATATATCTTCACAGTGACTAATATGCTAAGGAGGGTGGCG
>NW_007223105.1:0-782 GCF_000164805.1 Carlito syrichta | reverse complement strand
AAAGGTGGGCCAGCAGCTACATGGGTGAGTCAGTCACAGGTGGTTAATCACATAGAAGAGAAGGGCTGGGCAGGTAGCTCAAGGATAAATTCTTGGGAGATGTTAACTTACTGTCTTGTGACTTGCCCAGGGACCCCAAGGAATACTATAGTGTATGAGCTCAAGGAGACCAGAGAGACTCTATTTTGGGCTCTAACCTTTCAGTTATATTTGTAATATTCAGTCTTCTTGATGCTGGGTGGGGTGCAGCGCAAAACTCATGGATTCTTTGGCTTAACCCTACAATGAATTTTAGAGTGGCCAGAAAAGTTTTAAAATGAAAATTAGTAGAGAAAGAAGAGGGGGACAATAGAGAGACATGGCAGAGCTGGCATGAGGGAGAGAAACCACACTGTTTGCTTTTTACAATAGGCCTGATATATCTTCACAGTGACTAATATGCTAAGGAGGGTGGCGCTCAGGCAACTGCCACTCTCACATCTCTCCACTTCTGATGGGAGAAGTGGGAGGAGGAATGGTCTTTTCCAGACCACATTGTTTTTTGCAGGAGACCTACCAGATGTTTCCAATTCACAAGTTTGTGAGCTAAAGGGTGGTTTTATGACCATTTCTATGGCTTTGGTTAGTTGAAGGTGTGGTATTGGCCTTCTGCCTTCTATGGGGATCCTGAGAGATTTTGTGATTATTATGCTAAACCATGAATTGAAAGGTTGGACTGTCCTATTCTTATATCTGTTGGGATTTTCTTTTGATTTATTGAGGGGGTGGGGTAGGCTGCCAGG
>NW_007223104.1:0-733 GCF_000164805.1 Carlito syrichta | reverse complement strand
GCTTTGCGGCATACTACATCCGGACTAGTTGGAAGTGTGTCAAGACCTCCATTCTCAATATAAGCCCATCGAAGTATCTGCTCTCCATGGACCCTGATCTGTCCCTCCCTTCAGGCACATTGAGATCTTTTGGGGTTTTTCTTCATGTATTTCAAACCACCATCATTTCTTTCTTTTCCCTCCTCCTTTGAAATAACATAACAGGTCATGTCCAGTCCTGGGCTTTTGCCTTCCCTCCAGGGTTTCTTGGCACCTGATTCTCTGGGCTCTAGCTTCTCAGCAGCCTTTGGAAATATGGAACAGTGGTATTTCAAGGTAAGGATCTGTTCAAGTCACCAAAACCAAGACTTTGGTTTCATCCGCTCATGATCTAGGCCTGTTCTCTGAGTGCTCACTGCATATTAGACAATCTGCTGCCTGCTTTATGTAGACTATCTCATAAAATATTTATATCTCTCAGAAATTTTTGTTTTGTTTTGTTTTATCATAGACATTTTGAAGATGAAGTAACTGAGAGTCAGAGAAGTTAAACTTGCTGAAGTTCACAATGATGAAATTGGAACTTGAACTTGGATCTTTCTTACCCCCAGCCTGCAATCTTTACAGTAATAGTAAGCAAATGTTTCCTGAGCACTTACTATGTGCCTAAGGTTAATCTAAGCACTTTACATGTATTAGCTCATTTAATTCTTACATCACCTTATGAATGAACTACTATTATCCTTAGATAAAA
>NW_007223103.1:0-1007 GCF_000164805.1 Carlito syrichta | reverse complement strand
CTTTCTATTTATTACTATTATGGAGTTGTATATGAAGCAGTATTAGTAGCAAAGTAAATCAGAAGGATATTTTAAAGATTATGCTTTCATGCTTGTTAAATTTTAGATAGTGCATTTCCAAATATTATTTTTAAAATACTCTCTCTTTTCAACACTATTAAGAATTTGAGTTTTTCCTCATTTTTATCTTCTTCTCATCATTACATTGTTAGTTAATTCCTAAGTCATTTTAGACACAAGCAAAAGTTTTCTTGTATGAATGAGGAGAATGCTAGGGTCTCTTTGGAGGTACACTTATACATTTTATTATAAAGTTTCATTTTGATTGTGCATTTGTGTTTGTGGTTTAGATTTCAGGATTATAGTTGCCTTCTGATCTAAGTGAAATTTTTCTCACTGTTAAAACAGTCAATATCTTATAAAAAATTTTAGTAAACAAATTTTTACCCATTGCTAACATGAACAAACAACTTTCCTTCTTCCTCCAAGTTACTCATCCCATCTGTCACTCATTGAAAATTACCATATGTTGTAGGTTAACATCAAGACAGAATATTCTAATTGTTAGGTCCTATGGCTCACCTTCTCCTTCTCCTTCTCCTTTAGTTTGTTTGTTTTTTTTTTTTGAACTTGGATAAAGCATTCAAGAAACCCTTGAGGTGGAAATAAATTTCATTGTGGTTAAGACTTATTATTTCCAAGGATGAAACAGCCAGTAAATATCCACAGAATGCTTTCAGGCAGGCAGTGACAATGTCTTCCAACTCCCAAGCAAACAAGTCATCTGTGCTCTGGAGCCCTCTACTTTGTTTACTGAAAGACGATGGTCAGTGGGGAAAGAACTGCTCCAGCTTTCAATTCTCTTGAAACGAGGTCTTTTCTTACCCGATGATTCCTTGGTCTTCTGAGGGAAATGTCCAGCGAACTGGCCTGGCACATTTCAGTTGAGCATTTGGCACTTAGAAGACAAGTAGTTCTGTTTTTTTGTCAGTTTTTAGTGGAATAGA
>NW_007223102.1:0-2047 GCF_000164805.1 Carlito syrichta | reverse complement strand
GTAACCTGGGAGGCATAATCCCCACCAAGAATAAAAGCAGGAGGGAAAGACAAAATCTTTAGTACTTTAAGATGGTCAGAAGTTGCACCTCAGGATTAACCTCCCATTGCAAAAAAACACTTAGTTATGTCATTACTTAACGGATGAATTTTGGCATGGGGGGATTGGTGTCAAAAACTATGGCTGTGTCCACTTATTTCTTGTGAAACACAGCAGCCCCCTGAATATGGGAACTCTTTGATGAAAGTATTAGCAATCGGAACAAATGAAATGTCTCTGTGGCATTAATAATTAAACTTTAATATCTTTTATGACAAAAACAATATCAGAGCACGAGTATTACTGGAAATTCATGAAATGAACCCTCTTTTTTGGGTCAGTGTTTACTACAATCCTAATTGTTTCAGAAAGAAAACTTTATGAAAGGAAATCAAGAGCATTTCTCCAACTCCACAAGTACTGCAATAACAGGAAACAAAACTCCTATTTCTGTAGTTTGCTAGATAAGAACTGAATAGTGGATTTTTTGGAAGGCATGTGGCAAATACTGTTAAAGGCTTATAAATTGCTTTCTATTGCACGGTTTTGGCTGGGTGACTTACATTGTAGCTTCTATTTCTGGTGGGGGAGATTCGCATTCATATGTCATTACTCGAAAAAAATGGCAAAAATTGACAAGTTGGCAGAGGAGAAATTGTTGCTAACAATGAGGTTGTTTCAGGCTTGGTCATTCGGTGTAGCTACTCTGCCCCAAGAACTTTCTAGACTCTGAATTTGAGGCACAGTAAAGTTCAATTTACTAAGCAGTTGGAAACAATTTTGAGTGGCCTCCTAAGATTATTGCAGTTCTGATGTTCTCCAAGAGTAAAAGAAACAAAGGTAGAGATGTGTTCTTAGAACTTGTAGGGGATGAGGAAATGCTGTTCTGTCTGTGTTTCCTTAGCATTCTTCCTGTTCTCTGGAAACAGGAGATGGAAGCAGAGATCTTGGTGCATAATGATGCAGCAAAGTGGGCTAAAGAGTTGCCAGTGACTGTTTACAGCCTTGAGACTTCTATGTAACCTTCAGCCTCCTCTCAACCAAATTTTCCATGGAAATTAGCACCTAGTGGCCCTAAGTAGGATCTTTCCTTGAATATGCAAGAAAATGGCTTATTCAGTTTGGTCCAGAATATATTTGCTGATTACAAATCTTATAATTCAAGTGCAGTAGTTAGTCTATTATAACATACTTTCCCAAAGTTTTCACAAGTCATGTTGTCATAGCAAACATAATTCAGGAAGTATGTGTGCTTTATTTTAAAGTTTATCCTCCTCAGCAACTTTAAAAAAGACAGGAAACTGAGGTCAGAAAGCCAGCAAGTCATTTCAGACACAAATCTCTCAAAATACACCTAAGCTTATATTGATATCGAAATATGTACATTGAAGTATTCTTTAGGTTGCAATGCAAATGTTCTTTTATGGTTGTGGCTTTCAGCTTTTTAATGTTGACAACTGATTATTGGCTTCCTTATTTGCTAAGATATCATTGATGTCATCCTTTGTTGACAAGACTCAGAGAAAAGAATTTTTAATATGTGATTATGTCAACAATTGTGAAATGTTACCAAGACCATCCAAGTAGCAGAGAGTGAGATTAGCACCTTTGCTGAATGTCTTATTGCTACAACCTTTAAGAAACTGTAAAGATGTAAAATTACACACTATAATCCAGTCTCCCAAACGAGATTCAGTCACTGTCAATGTTTTCCTATATTTAGCTATGCATTTTACTTTTTACCTATTCTAGGCCACACTTATTCACAATTTTGCATCCTGCTTTTATTCCACTTAACTTTATTCCATAAACAGTTTTCTAGGCTATTAAAATTCCATGTAAAGATCATTCTTATAAAAGATATACACTCTCCCATTGTGTGGGTATACCCTAATTGAAACATCAAGATTGTTTGCAGTGTTTCTTATAAATATAATTCTTATAAATAATTTTATGTAAAACATCTTTGCAAACATCTCTTTCCTTATTACTCACAATTGCATTGAGA
>NW_007223101.1:0-828 GCF_000164805.1 Carlito syrichta | reverse complement strand
AGACTCAGAGAAAAGAATTTTTAATATGTGATTATGTCAACAATTGTGAAATGTTACCAAGACCATCCAAGTAGCAGAGAGTGAGATTAGCACCTTTGCTGAATGTCTTATTGCTACAACCTTTAAGAAACTGTAAAGATGTAAAATTACACACTATAATCCAGTCTCCCAAACGAGATTCAGTCACTGTCAATGTTTTCCTATATTTAGCTATGCATTTTACTTTTTACCTATTCTAGGCCACACTTATTCACAATTTTGCATCCTGCTTTTATTCCACTTAACTTTATTCCATAAACAGTTTTCTAGGCTATTAAAATTCCATGTAAAGATCATTCTTATAAAAGATATACACTCTCCCATTGTGTGGGTATACCCTAATTGAAACATCAAGATTGTTTGCAGTGTTTCTTATAAATATAATTCTTATAAATAATTTTATGTAAAACATCTTTGCAAACATCTCTTTCCTTATTACTCACAATTGCATTGAGATTCTTAGGAGTGAAATTACAAGGTCTAAGATTTACATACACACATACACACATGCACAAAAAAAGAAAGAGATGAAAACACTCTTGGTACCTATTTACACCTTTCTACTTAGCAAGTGGAAGTTGATGAAGGTACAACATAGAATGCCCTTAGTGTTTATTATTTTAGTCATAGTCCTGAGAATTTATGCTTAGTAAACAACATTTTTTAAAAAGGATAAATAATTGAAATATCTTTGTTTAAGATAAAATGAAGGAAGAAGACATCTTTAAATGACTAGTAAATGCTAAGAATTTAAAAACATATTCACAGTTTATAACTGGGGAAACATTG
>NW_007223100.1:0-2047 GCF_000164805.1 Carlito syrichta | reverse complement strand
TCATTACTCGAAAAAAATGGCAAAAATTGACAAGTTGGCAGAGGAGAAATTGTTGCTAACAATGAGGTTGTTTCAGGCTTGGTCATTCGGTGTAGCTACTCTGCCCCAAGAACTTTCTAGACTCTGAATTTGAGGCACAGTAAAGTTCAATTTACTAAGCAGTTGGAAACAATTTTGAGTGGCCTCCTAAGATTATTGCAGTTCTGATGTTCTCCAAGAGTAAAAGAAACAAAGGTAGAGATGTGTTCTTAGAACTTGTAGGGGATGAGGAAATGCTGTTCTGTCTGTGTTTCCTTAGCATTCTTCCTGTTCTCTGGAAACAGGAGATGGAAGCAGAGATCTTGGTGCATAATGATGCAGCAAAGTGGGCTAAAGAGTTGCCAGTGACTGTTTACAGCCTTGAGACTTCTATGTAACCTTCAGCCTCCTCTCAACCAAATTTTCCATGGAAATTAGCACCTAGTGGCCCTAAGTAGGATCTTTCCTTGAATATGCAAGAAAATGGCTTATTCAGTTTGGTCCAGAATATATTTGCTGATTACAAATCTTATAATTCAAGTGCAGTAGTTAGTCTATTATAACATACTTTCCCAAAGTTTTCACAAGTCATGTTGTCATAGCAAACATAATTCAGGAAGTATGTGTGCTTTATTTTAAAGTTTATCCTCCTCAGCAACTTTAAAAAAGACAGGAAACTGAGGTCAGAAAGCCAGCAAGTCATTTCAGACACAAATCTCTCAAAATACACCTAAGCTTATATTGATATCGAAATATGTACATTGAAGTATTCTTTAGGTTGCAATGCAAATGTTCTTTTATGGTTGTGGCTTTCAGCTTTTTAATGTTGACAACTGATTATTGGCTTCCTTATTTGCTAAGATATCATTGATGTCATCCTTTGTTGACAAGACTCAGAGAAAAGAATTTTTAATATGTGATTATGTCAACAATTGTGAAATGTTACCAAGACCATCCAAGTAGCAGAGAGTGAGATTAGCACCTTTGCTGAATGTCTTATTGCTACAACCTTTAAGAAACTGTAAAGATGTAAAATTACACACTATAATCCAGTCTCCCAAACGAGATTCAGTCACTGTCAATGTTTTCCTATATTTAGCTATGCATTTTACTTTTTACCTATTCTAGGCCACACTTATTCACAATTTTGCATCCTGCTTTTATTCCACTTAACTTTATTCCATAAACAGTTTTCTAGGCTATTAAAATTCCATGTAAAGATCATTCTTATAAAAGATATACACTCTCCCATTGTGTGGGTATACCCTAATTGAAACATCAAGATTGTTTGCAGTGTTTCTTATAAATATAATTCTTATAAATAATTTTATGTAAAACATCTTTGCAAACATCTCTTTCCTTATTACTCACAATTGCATTGAGATTCTTAGGAGTGAAATTACAAGGTCTAAGATTTACATACACACATACACACATGCACAAAAAAAGAAAGAGATGAAAACACTCTTGGTACCTATTTACACCTTTCTACTTAGCAAGTGGAAGTTGATGAAGGTACAACATAGAATGCCCTTAGTGTTTATTATTTTAGTCATAGTCCTGAGAATTTATGCTTAGTAAACAACATTTTTTAAAAAGGATAAATAATTGAAATATCTTTGTTTAAGATAAAATGAAGGAAGAAGACATCTTTAAATGACTAGTAAATGCTAAGAATTTAAAAACATATTCACAGTTTATAACTGGGGAAACATTGCAGGCAGTTGCTTAAAGCCTATTTCTTTAATAATAAAAATAATCCCTTATATTTGCTGCCCACTTAACAGTTTGCCAAATACTCTCATAAATTATCTCTTATTCGTCACCATAAACTTTAGTAAATTCTCTTGAAATAACTCAAGGCCTACCAGAAACCTTCAAAGGCAGCATCACTTGCAAAAATATATCACAGAATTATCTTGAATTGTAAATTTATTTTCCTCATTCTTTTTAAAATGTGTATTCCCACAAAAGATGTCTCCTCTGGGTAAAGAATAGCAACAATACTTTCACTCCCAAGCAGTGTAGG